>NC_133325.1:465303631-465603631 GCF_042186555.1 Aquarana catesbeiana
TTGTAGACAAGATAACTTTTACACAAACCAATCAATATACGCCTATTGTGATTTTATTTTACCAAAAATATGTAGAAGAATACATGTTGGCCTAAACCGACGAATACATTTTTTTTATATATATATATATATATATATATATATATATATATATATATATATATATTTGGATATGTATTATAGCAGAAAATAAAAATGTATTTATTTTTTTTTCAAAATTGTCAGGCTTTTTTTGTTTTTAGCGCAAAAAATAAAAATGCAGCAGTGACAAAATACCACCAAAAGAAAGCTCTATTTGTGGGAAAAAAAGGACACCGATATTGTTTGGGTACAGCGTCGCACGACCGTGCAATTATCAGTTAGAGCGACGCAGTGCCGAATCGCAAAAAATGGCCTGGTCCTTAACCACTTAAGCCCCGGACCATTTGGCTGGCCAAAGACCAGAGCACTTTTTGAGATTCGGCACTGCATTATTTTAAATGACAATTGCGTGGTTGTGCGACTTGGCTTCCAAACAAAATTGCTGTCCTTTTTTCCTCACAAATAGAGCTTTCTTTTGCTGGTATTTGATCACTCTGCGGTTTTTATTTCTTGCGATATAAACAAAAAAATAGCGTCAATTTTGAAAAAAACGCATTATTTTTTACTTGCTACTTTGCTATAATAAATATCTCCAAAAAATATCTAAAACATTTTTTTCCTCAGTTTAGGCCGATACATATTCTTCTACATATTTTTGGTTAAAAAAAAATTGCAATAAGTGTTTATTGATTGGTTTGCGCAAAAGTTATAGCATCTACAAAATAGGGGATAGTTTCACTGCATTTTTATTATTTTTTTTTACTAGTAATGGCGGCAATCAGCGATTTTTATTGTGACTGCGAGATTATGGCGGACACACCGGACACTTTTGGCGCTATTTTGGGACCATTCACATTTATACAGCGATCAGTGCGATTAAAAATGCATTGATTACTGTGTGAATGTGACTGACAGTGAAGGGGTTAACACTAGGTGGCGCTGTAGGGGTTAAGTGTGTCCTAGGGAGTGATTCTAACTGTGGGGGGAATGGGCTATGTGTGACACGACACTGATCACCACTACCGATTACAGGGAGCTGTGATCAGTGTCCTGTCGCTAGGCAGAACGGGGAAATGCTTGTTTACATTAGAATTCCCCGTTCTTCCTCTCCGTGAGACGATCACGGGTATCCCCGTGAACATCGAGTCCGCGGGACCCGCAATCACACTCACGGAGCTCGCGGCGGGCGCATGCCGCCGTCGGCACACACGCGATGACCTGTACGCCCATTTGCCAGTGCGTGCCATTGTGTCGACGTATATATACATGCGGTGGTCGGCAAGTGGTTAAGGGGGCAAATCCTTCCAGGGCTGAAGTGGTTAAAACAGTTCTGCATACCTATAGAATGATGAGAAAATGAGAGCAGTTCTATTCTGCCATGCTGTGGATCTTTCTCTACTTTCTTTCCATTGTTGGCCAGAACGTCACTCCCCCCCCCTCATTAAAGTGTCATGCACCACTTACAGGTTGCTGCCAGAACATCTTTTACAGAACTCACCCAAAAATGGAACTCACAAATTTAAGGGCCAGTTCACACCAGATGCAGTTACGTTCAGTTCCATGTGCTTTTTTTCTGCACCAAAAAACAGCCGGGCGCCCACAGTAAGAATGCCGGCACAGTGGAGAGGAGGGGGAGAGGAGTGAGGCTTCGTTCGCCCGCATCGCTGGACCTTGGGACAGGCGAGTGCCTGATTATTAAAAGTCAGCAGCTACAATTTTTGTAGCTGCTGACTTAAAAAAAAAAAAAACTGGTGCTTTAATACAAAAAAAGTTGCATGGTGTCTATTTTCCTAATAATTTTAACAGTAAAATTTCCAGTCCACCACACTAACCATGACATTTTTAAAACATGTAATACTTAACTTCTTTTAAAATGCAATTATTATAGTAATGTTAAAAGAAAATTGTTTTTGTATGTTTTGTTTCAAATTTTCATTTGAATATTTTTTCTTGTGTCTCTCTAGCTTTGGGACTGAAACATTTATTTTATCTTGCTCTAGAAATGACAGAAGCCAAAGGCAATTGAAAATGCTTGCATAGCCTATGTTCAAGTGCCCAGAGAATAAATCTGACAGCACTAAAGAGATGTAAATAGAAGTAATGCCAATGTTTTCTGATTGGTTCTGGTGGCATGAGTGATGCATCAAAAATCAGACATTTTAAAAAGGTAAACTAAAATAGTTTTCAGCAATTGCTGAAATGCACAAAGAGAAAACAAAGAGAAAACACGAGTCACTCCTCTGCCTTAGGCTGGCTATACATTATACAATTTTCTTATTCAATTTTCTTTAGATTTACCTTCAACTATGTAGTGCAAGGTTTTGCCTGATTGCATACAAATTGAAAGTGTTTAGTTTTGACCTCATATTATATGGTTTTGGTAAATCTAAAGGAAATCTGTATGAGAAAATTGTATAATGTATGGCCAGTCTTACTCCTCTGCCTTATTCAACTGTGTGTTTAATCTGAACTTTAGCTATCCACTAAATCAGTTTGACTTACAGTGCCTTGCAAAAGTATTCACCCCCTTGGCTTTTTACCTATTTTGTTACATTACAGCCTTTAGTTCAATGTTTTTTTAATCTGAATTATATGTGATGGATCAGAACACAATAGTCTAAGTTGGTGAAGTAAAATTAGAAAAATATGTACATAAAACAATTTTTCAGAAATAAAAAACTAATAATTGGCATGTGCGTATGTATTCACCCCCTTTGTTATGAAGCCCATAAAAAGCTCTGGTGCAACCAATGACCTTCAGAAGTCACATAATTAGTGAAATGATGTCCACCTGTGTGCAATCTAAGTGTCACATGATCTGTCATTACATATACACACCTTTTTGAAAGGCCCCAGAGGCTGCAACACCTAAGCAAAAGGCACCACTAACCAAACACTGCCATGAAGACCAAGGAACTCACCAAACAAGTAAGGGACAATGTTGTTGAGAAGTACAAGTCAGGGTTAGGTTATAAAAAAATATCCAAATCTTTGATGATCCCTAGGAGCACCATCAAATCTATTATAACCAAATGGAAAGAACATGGCACAACAGCAAACCTGTCAAGAGACGGCCCCACACCAAAACTCACGGAGCGGGCAAGGAGGGCATTAATCAGAGACCTAAGGTAACCATAGAGTTGGGCTTTATGGCAGAGTGGCCAGAAGAAAGCCATTACTTTCAGCAAAAAAAACAAAATGGCACGTTTTGAGTTTGCGAAAAGGCATGTGGAAGACTCCCAAAATGTATGGGGGAAGGTGCTCTGGTCTGATGAGACTAAAATTGAACTTTTTGTTGATAGTCTACCACGGCCAATAAGGTCTGGAAAAGAGCTCTCAGAGTTGGAGAAGCTGTGTCTGATAAGCAATACGAAGGGTATAATATCAAAAATCTACAAGATGGGGCTGAGGATGGGTAGGCTGGAGGTGCCTCCATACATCACAAAATGGGAAAGAGAATTGGGATCACAGATAGATAGTAACACTTTAAGGAAAATGCTAGAACTGGTACACCGTTCGTCGATCGACACCAATGTTGCCGAAATGAATTACAAAGTATTGACAGGGTGGTATGATACCCCTGACAAAACATGTAAATACCAAAGGGATAAGACACCGGAGTGTTGGAGGGGATGTAAAGGAGTGGGCAACATGGCTCATGTATGGTGGAACTGCCCACAAATTAAAAGATACTGGGAAAAAATTCTGGGGCTCATTAAAGAAATAACAAAGATAGAAGTAAAAGCTGATCCTTGGGAGGTATTACATCATGCAGTAGGAGGGGAGGTCAAAAAATATAAAGAGTCATTGGTTCCACACTTGCTGAATGCGGCAAAAAAATCTATACCAAAAAAGTGGCAGAAGGTAGAAACCCCATCAATATGGGACTGGGTCAACGAAGTTGAAGGTATCCGCCTGATGGAGGAAGAGAACTATGAGATAGAGGGTGATACAATGGGAGAGAATAACATCTGGCAGTGTTGGAATGAATTTAAAAAACAGTGGAGTATTTCTGAGGGATTGAAATTTAGATTTAACTAAAGAGAATAAAGTTGGCTAGGGGTGCACAGATGATGGGGGGGGGGGGAGAGGGGGAGGGAGGGGGGGGGGTTGTGGTGGGAGGGTAGGGTTTGGGGAGACATATAGGGTAAGGTAGAGGCAATAGGGAAAGGGTCTAGTCCCTGAGTATGAACCTTATACGTTTCCTCTTCTCACGTATTGTATTTATCTTTTTGTTTTTTTTGATAATAAATGTTTTGGATTCTTGTCAATTAAGCTACAATGATGTGAAAAGCTGAAGGGACGTAGATGACACTGATAAGGTGGATTAAGTCTCTTATAAGATTCACTGAGGTAGCAAGAAAAAAAAAAAAAAAATTGAACTTTTTGGCCATCAAATAAAACGCTATGTCTGGCACAAACCCAACACATTACATCACACAAAGAACACCATCCCCACAGTAAAACATTGTGGTGGCAGCATCATGCTGTGGGAATGTTTTTTAGCAGTCGGGACTGGGAAACTAGTCAGAGTTGAGGGAAAGATGGATGGTGCTAAATACAGGGATATTCTTGAGCAAAACCTGTACCACTCTGTGTGTGATTTGAGGCTAGGACGGAGGTTCACCTTCCAGCAGGACAATGACCCCAAACACACTGCCTAAGCAACACTTGAGTGGTTTAAGGGGAAACATGTAAATGTGTTGGAATGGCCTAGTCAAAGCCCAACCTGAATCCAATAGAAAATCTGTGGCCAGACTTAAAGATTGTTGTTCACAAGCGCAAACTATCCAACTTGAAGGAGCTGGAGCAGTTTTGCAAGGAAGAATGGGCAAAAATCCCAGTATCCAAAGCGACTTGGAGCTGTGATAGCCGCAAAAGGTGGCTCTACTAAGTATTGACTTTAGGGGGTGAATAGTTATGCACATTGACTTTTTCTGTTATTTTGTCCTATTTGTGGTTTGCTTCACAATAAAAAAAAAAAAAAATCTACAAAGTTGTGAGCATGTTCTGTAAATTAAATGATGCAAATCCTCAAACAATCCATGTTAATTCCAAGTTGTGAGGCAACAAAACACGAAAAATGCCAAAGGGGGTGAATACTTTTGCAAGGCACTGTAAGCCCAGTACACACTATGAGTTTTTGTCTTTGTTCAACCCAAAAAAAACCTGTCCAGGGCCGATCCCAGACAGGGTGCACGGGGTGCAGTGCCGGTGTTCCAAGAAGAAAGGCGCAGCTGTGTTTGCTGCTCAAGCCCCTCCCTCCTCCTGTCAGAGAAGGAGAGCAGCTGCCAGCCGGAGATGACATCGGAGGCAGAGCGGCTGGTCTCTGTGTGGAGAGAGACCAGCCGCGCAGTGATGTCGCATGGAGGGGGCGGGGCGGTCCGTGCCTGACACATTCTCCTCTCTGTGTCTCCCACTCCTGCCTGCTTTGAACTGCTCTGCTCTCCACCCAGGCGGCGCGGCTGCACACTGTCCTCTCCTCTCCAGCTGCCACCCGGGTGTATTTATGTACCCTAATGGTGGGGGGTCTGTACTAATAGGGGGTCTGTACTAATGGAGGGGGTGTTTGTACTAATGGAGGGGGGGTCTGTACTAATGGGGGGGTCAGTACTAATGGAGGGGGGTCTGTCCTGGGGGTCTGTACTAATGGGGGTCTGTACTAATGGAGGGGGGTCTGTCCTGGGGGGTCTGTTCTAACGGGGGGTCTGTACTAATGGGGGGTCAGTACTAATGGGGGGTCAGTACTAATGGAGGGGGGGTCTGTCCTGGGGGGGTCTGTACTAATGGGGGGTCTGTACTAATGGGGGGTCTGTACTAATGGAGGGGGGTCTGTACTATACGGAGGGGGTCTGTACTAATGGAGGGGGGTCTGTCCTGGGTCTGTACTAATGGAGGGGGGTCTGTACTAATGGAGGGGGGTCTGTCCTGGGGAGACTGTACTAATGGAGGGTGGGTCTGTACTAATGGAGGGGGGGTCTGTCCTGGGGGGTCTGTACTAATGGAGGGGGGATCTGTACTAATTGAGGGGGGTCTGTACTAATGGATGGGGGGTCTGTACTAATGGAGGGATGGTTTGTCCTGTGGGGTCTGTACTAATGGAGAGGGAGATCTGTCCTGGGGGGGGTTGTACTAATGGAGGGGGGGGTTTCCTGGAGGGATCTGTACTGAGTAAGGTCTGAACTGAGGGAGGGGTTTATACTTAGTGCGGGTTCTGCACTGACGGAGGGGGGTCTATATGTAGTTGAGGGGGGTCTGTACTGGGGGGCGACTATAGTTGGTGGAAGGGGGGTGACCCCAACCCTAGTGAAGCCAATGCAGCTGCGGGCTCTCTTTTCCCCCCTCCCTCTCCTTCCCCCCCCCTCTCCTCCTCCTCCTCCTCCTCCTCCTCCTCCTCCTCCTCCTCCTCCTCCTCCTCCTCCTCCTCCTCGCGCGTGCGTGCTACTGTACTAGTGAGTGGTGCTTGCCAGCACAGCAGCCCACTATGTTTCTTCCCCCGCCTTCATATCAACCAGGGAGGAAACAGAATAGAAAAAGGAGCAGAGAAGAGGATTGTGGGACTCATAGTCCCGAGGACTGGCAGCCCCACTGTAACATGGAAACTGCAGCCCACACAGCATGCTCAGCTGAATGGGAAAGAGAGAGAAAGACAGGATCCCGGGAAAGCTTTCAGGGAAGTGCACCCAGGACTCCAGAGGGAGAGGCCAGTGCTGAGTGAACACCATCAAAGAGAGAACCCCGCTGCCCTGCGCCACCAGAATGAAAGCCACACAGCCTGACGCCATCCCTGGCAGAGAAAGGAATGGAGTCATTGCCAGAATACAGATCTGGGTGCTACCCAGCAGAGTCACCATGGGCAATTCAGCGTGAGCAGACTCCTGATCTGAGGAACCATTGCTGTATCGCTGGGTCAGGTGAGAGGACCGATCAGCCATTATCTACTAACATCCATTGGAACTATAGTCTCTGACCATCTCTTGTAACATGTCTGCAGTCTCTGACCATCTCCTGTAACATGTCTGCAGTCTCTGACCATCTCCTGTAGTATGTCTGCAGTCTCTGACCATCTCCTGTAGTATGTCTGCAGTCTCTGACCATCTCCTGTAGTATGTCTGCAGTCTCTGACCATCTCCTGTAGTATGTCTGCAGTCTCTGACCATCTCCTGTAGTATGTCTGCAGTCTCTGACCATCTCCTGTAGTATGTCTGCAGTCTCTGACCATCTCCTGTAGTATGCCTGAAGTCTCTGAGCATCTCCTGTACTATATCTGCAGTCTCTGGGCATCTCCTGTACTATATCTGCAGTCTCTGGGCATCTCCTGTACTATGTCTGCAGTCTCTGACCGTCTCCTGTAGTATGTCTGCAGTCTCTGACCGTCTCCTGTAGTATGTCTGCAGTCTCTGACCGTCTCCTGTAGTATGTCTGCAGTCTCTGACCGTCTCCTGTAGTATGTCTGAAGTCTCTGAGCATCTCCTGTACTATGTCTGCAGTCTCTGGGCATCTCCTGTACTATGTCTGCAGTCTCTGACCATCTCCTGTAGTATGTCTGCAGTCTCTGACCATCTCCTGTACTATGTCTGCAGTCTCTGACCATCTCCTGTACTATGTCTGCGGTCTCTGACCATCTCCTGTACTATGTCTGCGGTCTCTGGCCATCTCCTGTACTATGTCTGCGGTCTCTGGCCATCTCCTGTACTATGCCTGCAGTCTCTGGCCATCTCCTGTACTATGTCTGCAGTCTCTGGCCATCTCCTGTACTATGTCTGCAGTCTCTGACCATCTCCTGTACTGTGTCTGCAGTCTCTGACCATCTCCTGTATTATGTCTGCAGTCTCTGACCATCTCCTGTTTTATGATTGCAGTCTCTGACCGTCTCTTGTATCATAACTACAGTCTCTGACCATCTCCTTTACTATGTCTGCAGTCTCTGACCATCTCCTGTACTATGTCTACAGTCTCTGATCATCTCCTGTATTATGTCTGCAGTCTCTGATCATCTCCTGTATTATGTCTGCAGTCTCTGACCATCTCCTGTATTATGTCTGCAGTCTCTGACCATCTCCTGTTCTATGATTGCAGTCTCTGACCGTCTCTTGTATCATAACTACAGTCTCTGACCATCTCCTGTACTATGTCTTCAGTCTCTGACCATCTCCTGTACTATGTATGCAGTCTCTGATCATCTCCTGTACTATGTCTGCAGTCTCTGACCATCTCCTGTACTACGTTTGCAGTCTCTGACCATCTCTTGTATCATAACTACAATCTCTGACCATCTCTTATTATGTCTGCAGTCTCTGACCATCTCCTGTACTATGTCTGCAGTCTCTGGGCTTCTCCTGTACTATGTCTGCAGTCTCTGACCATCTCCTGTACTATGTCTGCAGTCTCTGACCATCTCCTGTACTATGTCTGCGGTCTCTGACCATCTCCTGTACTATGTCTGCGGTCTCTGGCCATCTCCTGTACTATGTCTGCGGTCTCTGGCCATCTCCTGTACTATGCCTGCAGTCTCTGGCCATCTCCTGTACTATGTCTGCAGTCTCTGGCCATCTCCTGTACTATGTCTGCAGTCTCTGACCATCTCCTGTACTGTGTCTGCAGTCTCTGACCATCTCCTGTATTATGTCTGCAGTCTCTGACCATCTCCTGTTTTATGATTGCAGTCTCTGACCGTCTCTTGTATCATAACTACAGTCTCTGACCATCTCCTTTACTATGTCTGCAGTCTCTGACCATCTCCTGTACTATGTCTACAGTCTCTGATCATCTCCTGTATTATGTCTGCAGTCTCTGATCATCTCCTGTATTATGTCTGCAGTCTCTGACCATCTCCTGTATTATGTCTGCAGTCTCTGACCATCTCCTGTTCTATGATTGCAGTCTCTGACCGTCTCTTGTATCATAACTACAGTCTCTGACCATCTCCTGTACTATGTCTTCAGTCTCTGACCATCTCCTGTACTATGTATGCAGTCTCTGATCATCTCCTGTACTATGTCTGCAGTCTCTGACCATCTCCTGTACTACGTTTGCAGTCTCTGACCATCTCTTGTATCATAACTACAATCTCTGACCATCTCTTATTATGTCTGCAGTCTCTGACCATCTCCTGTACTATGTCTGCAGTCTCTGGGCTTCTCCTGTACTATGTCTGCAGTCTCTGACCATCTCCTGTACTATGTCTGCAGTCTCTGATCATCTCCTGTATTATGTCTGCAGTCTCTGACCATCTCCTGTTCTATGATTGCAGTCTCTGGCCATCTCCTGTACTATGTCTGCAGTCTCTGACCATCTCCTGTACTATGTCTGCAGTCTCTGGGCATCTCATGTACTATGTCTGCAGTCTCTGGCCATCTTCTGTACTATGTCTGCAGTCTCTGGCCATCTTCTGTACTATGTCTGCAGTCTCTGGCCATCTCCTGTATCATGTCTGCAGTCTCTGACCATCTCCTGTAATATGTCTGGGGGCTCTTTCTAACAGACTCTCTAACAGAAGCCCTCTTTGTGTGCATCAGAGAGACTCCCCTCCAGGTCTCATTAGTGTACACTCTTCCTGTATTTTTTTTATTGTTAAAAGATCATGGGAGGATCCTAGAGTAACAAAGACTTCTTAGGGGAGAATCTCTGTGTTTGAGTCGTTGCCATAGAAACATTTGTAAAGGGGAGGAGTTGGTAAGATGACCACGCCCATGTGGGGGAGCCAGAAATATTTCTGCACCCAGGCGCCGGTGACCCTAGGATCGGCCCTGAACCTGTCAGCTCCGATCTGAGTCGCTGTACTAAATATGCGAAGTTAGTACAGCGATCTTCCCTGCTGAGCTGTTGTGTTCTGGCAGGGGGGCGGCCCCCTGCCAGAGCTCTCTGATCAGGGCTCTCTGCCATTGACCGGGAAAGCTGATCTGGAGTCGGTCGGCTGCTAGTTTTCCAGTTTCCTTTCCAAACGGACGACTTCTGTTGGACAGGGTGGCATACACACGGGCCGAATGTCGGCCGGTTTTATTTGAACCGGCTGATGTCTCCCGACATTTGGCCTGTGTGTACGTGGCTTTTGTTTTATCTGTTAAATCAATTTAAGATTAGCCTGGTAAACATGTGAAAAAGACATTAGAGATCCAATCCACCTGCTGCCTGCAATCTTAAGTATGAAATATTCAAATGCAATATTCCCTAACTAAAAATAAATAAATAAATAAAATGTATTTTTTGGTTCTGAACAAAATAAGGAAAAAAGAGAGACATAAAATATATACAAAAACAGCATACAGTGGGGACGGAATGTATTCAGACCCCCTTATATTTTTCACTCTTTGTTATATTGCAGCCATTTGCTAAAATCATTTAAGTTCATTTTTTTTTCCTCATTAATGTACACACAGCACCCCATATTGACAGAAAAACACAGAATTGTTGACATTTTTGCAGATTTATTAAAAAAGAAAAACTGAAATATCTCATGGTCCTAAGTATTCAGACCCTTTGCTCAGTATTTAGTAGAAGCACCCTTTTGATCTAATACAGCCATGAGTCTTTTTGGGAAAGATGCAACAAGTTTTTCACACCTGGATTTGGGGATCCTCTGCCATTCCCTCCTTGCAGATCCTCTCCAGTTCTGTCAGGTTGGATGGTAAACGTTGTTTTCCTCAATGTAAGCAGTTGCCTGTTCACAGTTATCTCTCTAATGCCTTAAATAGGAATGTTTGCATAACCAGAATTTTTCATTTGTAGTACAGTGTTCATATTAACCTACATATTTCATATTATTGATATGAATTAGCATATGTATGTAGCACTACCCCTGTAGGGACTGCAAGTGACAGAGTTCCCCATTGTTGCACAGCCAGTCACAAAGCATCTTCAACTTGCATCTAGGCACAGGAAACAGTCCTTGGGCTTTGTTTTTGTTGTTTTATTGAGGGGATAACAACTTGGATGGGGATAGGAATAATGGGATGCCCAACTTGACAGTAACACAAAAATCCACCGCTCCGGCTCCGCTTAATTTACTCCTTTTAGAAACCAGCAATCTCTGTTAGTTTAGCAACAGCCCATTACAGGCTAGGCTAGGAACTTTCAGTCCCTTTAGAAAAGTAGCGCTTGTGTTGTGAAATGCATCCTGGAGCACCTCCACTCCCTTGTAAACACTGATCCCAGCTCTATCTCAGCAGGAAATGCTAGCCCACCTGGCTGCCTCTTCACCAGCCCACCTGGCTGCTTCTTTACCAATCTACCCAACTGACACTCTTCACCAGTCTACCCAACTGACACTCTTCACCAGTCTATCCAACTGACTCAGTGGAGATCTCCCAGGGCCTGGTTTGATGAAGACTTAAGCACACCACTGTCTTGCTACATGTGGCAGTCTCTCCCCTTGTTAGTGCCTGCACTGTGCTGTTGTACTCACTCTGTCTTTTCCTCAGATAGTGGGTTTGCCTCAAGGGCCACCGACATCTTCCTCAGCACTGCATCTCTATCTTCCACCTGACTCCCTTCCCAGCATGACCCATGTCTATTTAAGGGCCCACTTAGTCTCCTGCCAGGTCCCACTCCTGGGTATTAGCTAAGGGCCCCTAAATATGCAAAAAAAGCCCCTCCTAACCACAGCCCATTAGTTCCAGAATGTTCTCTAATTTTCCAGAGCCAGGGGGAGGCACCAGAGAGCAGTCTGTATGAGTCATGCTGGCCTAACTCTAATAACCCTGACCAAATTATAGACTCACAGGATTAATCATGAGTCAGGATATAGTTTGACTACTCTCACACTAGTAGCACAAACTAGAGGGTGCTACAAGTATTAATACCTAACTAATAATAGGCATTATTGTTAAGCAATAGTTATTTCTAGAAGCTTGAAAAGTAAAATATGATATAATATATGTACATTTAAAAGTTGAACTCTAGATGACCCCTACACTTCATATTGGTACTTTTTTAAGACAGACAGAAGTTTACTAGGGGAACGTTAACTGGGACAGAGTTCACAGACAGTTCCAGACATCACTGTCTCCAGGTGTAGACATTTCGTTATTTCTTTTTGTACGTCCCTCCAATCTGCTATAGACCAGGAGGGACTTTCCTCCTTCCAAGTGGACGTCCCCTCAGAAGGCACTGCTCGCGGGGCCGCGGGACTCTGCAGTGGCGCGATCTGTCACGCGCTGTGTCCGCTGGATGACTGATCACTATAATGGCCCGCTGCCAGTGTCATGTGATCACTGTGACCAATCACAGAAGATCACATGACAATTGTAAACTATGGATGGCTTCCTTTCATGCCATCCATTGTACACAATTGCGTTGCTAGCTGTGATTGGTCACAGTGATCACATAGTACAGACAGGGCCAATCACAGTCCATCTGTACCATGTGATTAGCTTTGGTCAATCACAGCTAAACACAACAAAAGACACTGAATGAATTAGTTTAATTCATTAAAAATGGTTGCTTATACCAATGAAATTCATTGGTATAAGCAATCATAATGTGTAGAAAAAAAGAAAATCTTGATCACTTCCCCAGAGTATTACAGTGTTATTATGGTAACAGTGTATATTGCTCTGGTCACAGTGTGTTAAAACTGTCACCAGTCAATATAGTGGGGGCACCCGCTGAAAAGGAGGGTCCTGGAGCGCTGGCAGGGGACCCCAGAAGAAGAGAATCGGGACTGTTCTGTGCAAAACCATTGCACACAGCAGGTAAGTACAGGCATGCTTAGTATTTTTATTAACACTTTAAGTATATAAACTGCCAGAAGTAAAGAACTATGTGATTCATACAAAGTGGGATTCAACCCAAATCATACTGATCCACATGATTTTGAGTTTCCTAAACACATTCTTTTGATTTTTCTTTCTAGAGACATTATTTCCTGTGTTTGTCTGCCCTTTCCACAGCCATTAAAAGTTGTTTCATCAGGCACCAGATACGTGTACAGGGGGGCTGTAGGTGCTTGAGCTACTGTCCTTTCTCTTTCCTGCCAGAAAGCATCCCCTTGAAAGACAATATGTGACAATAAAACAAGCAAAGTTCTAATTTTATTTTATTATCAAACGGCAAGGAAAACTTCCCAAAATATTGAATTGTAACGGTCATTGAAAGTAATTAGACAGTCTACTCTGACTGCCTCTTTGCCCTAAGCAGGTGCTTCCAACTTGGTCCACCCAGTCCTTGTCAAGTAAGGCAAGTCAGATGTGCTCTTTTCTTTCTCTGCAATCCCTGTCTACACAGGAATGTAGGCTAGCCCAGTCATTTCCCCAGGCCAAATCTTTGTACAACCTAGGAGAGGCCCCCTTAAAAATCAATAACGTATGGTAGAACTCAAGCTGAAATTGCAAAGTAAGACATTTTCCTTGTCATTGTGCTTCAAAAATTTGCCACAATTTTGTATTAGCAGAATATAGATGACAATAATTCTGCAAAGTATGCAAAGATAAATTATAAATAAATAATGGTAATTGTATAAAGACGCTTTTAGTACACTTGAAATGCATAAAGCCAGTTCATACTGAATGCTGCAGAGGAGTATATTTGGCATTATAAAAGTACAGCCTATACTGCTATATATATATATATATATATATATATATATATATATATATATATATATATATATATATATATATATATATATATATATATATATACACACACACATAGTATATATATATATATATATATATATATATACTATCTCATATATACATATATCATATATACATGTATATATATTTTTTTGATCTCTATTCCACCTAGAACGTTTGAATGTGGACTGGTATGGAACTCGGAAAAACTAACTTTTCTTCTCAGGCTACACCTCCCAACTAGCCATTCCTTTTTATGTACACATGTTGGCCTATACAGACTGTGCCCTGGTTCTCAAGGCTCTGATGAAGAGCTTATCCTCGAAACGCGTCAGCCGATTTTAAACACTCACCCCAACATGGGCTTGTGTTACTTTTAACCTATTTTTAATTTCCATGCTTTACATATTTTGTTACCTGTTTGCATGATACGTAGTATTGGTATTATCTATTTGTTTTTATTTCATATGAATAAATGTTACACTTTTTTGATGTGAGCAATTGATCACGCGCCCTCCATCCACCCTTCTCCATATAGTACAACATAATCCCTCATGGCAGACAAGTCATATGGAGGAATCTCATAAAAACCAATAAAAGATTGTCATGAAGTGTTGGATGCATCAAGGTGGGCTTGACACGTTTCGTGGACTCATATCCACTCATCAGGAGTCAGAAAGCATCCAAGTTCTATGAAAAAGTATATAAGATCCATTTGATCTGGTGTTTTCACCTATTTGGGCAGAGTAGAGGCAAAGGTTTATGAAATAATTGGCGATGCCAGGAAATACTCACACACAGCCGATAATGTGATCAAATAATGCCCACATGCTGAGGGTCTGCAAGAATAAGCCTGTTACGGGAGCTGAGAAGGGAAACCAATGGGAAAGTCCAGGACCACACACGCCATCCCCCTTATGTGGAAAGGGCCTCTGTGATAAATTGAGTGGGGTAAATAGTGTGTATCCATGACAACATTGGTCAAAAAACAGGGACTGAAAATGAAAATAAGTATCAATAAGTATCAAAGAGTAGCCCATGCCCAAAGTGAGAAAAACAAAAAAAATTATAATATGAAAAATAAATAATAAACCGCGTTCTGGACGGTTGGACTTTGGTCGGACTTTGGGTTGACCGTGTGTAGGCAATTCCGCTTGAATGGAATTCCGTCGGAGTTCTGACGGAGAAACCTTTGGCGTTTATTCCGAAGGCAAAACCGGTCGTGTGTACGCGGCATTATTGTGATTTTAAAAAAATCTATTTAGCAGTGTTTCAACAAAAGATCTCTATGATCTCCTATACAAACTGTTTTCTGCCGACTGGCTAGTGTTCCTGTTCTAAAATAACATTATTTATAACAATATTCTAAGAACAGTCAGACAATGCCTCTTTTTTTGTTTTTTTTTTTGTTTTGAGCCCCATCCCTGAGGCTTCATTCACACCTGAGCGTATCGATTTACTGACGTTTTTCAGGCATTTCGGGAATTTTTTTTAATATGTATATTTTTGAAGTTGCTATAGGTTCCATTTTTCTTATTTTCTTAAAAACAACAAAATGCACCAAAAAAGTGAAAAACACTTAAAACACAAAGAAAAAACAGCCTGTTTGCCTTTAGTAAATCAATCCCTGCACCTTGCTGACCTTTTTCATTAAGATTGAAAGACCTCATAATAAGTTTTATAGCATTTGTAGGAAATGGTTGGAATTTAAACAGTCCCCAATACTGTATATGCTGTATACATACGTGGTGGTAGTGAAGTTAGATAATCTAGAAATATATCATCTGATAAAGAATATTTAGGGACAGATTAATGCAATTAATTTAAAAGAGCAGCGGGGGTTGAACCCTTAAAATATGGAGAAATAGATAGGAGGGAGGTTAAGGATAGGTAGAATAGGACAGAAGTTTTAGGTAAAGAAATATGAAGAAAAGCAGACATATGAGATACAGTAGGTGTCCCATTGGTTAGGACAGTGGTTTAGTAGTGAAAGAGTCGTCACCAGAAAGAGAATAGAGGAACATCTGCAAAGGACAAACACTTGTGATAAGGTAATTTCCCTTGTTTTGAAATTATTTCCTTTCACTTCCTATCGTGTCTACAGGACAGAAAGTTAGCGTAATTCTCTGCAACAGGATGCGTATGGCAAAAATAAACCTGGCAGAGATTAACCCATTCTGGACTCAATTCAAAACTAAAAATAAAGTTTTTGTTTTAGATTTTACTTTAATTCTCTCTTTTTACCTAATTCTCTAATTACCACTAATAAACAATCAGCACAGACCCCCCTTGTCAGAGGAGCAGCCGATCGTCTCTCCTCTACTCGCGTCTGTCAGACACAAGTGAGGAAAATCTGATAAATGGCTCTTCCTGTTTACATCGTGATTGGACACGGCTGATCACGTGGTAAAGAGAGGGTTGAAAATAATTCTGTGTGTGCACCCCATATTCAGTGGGTACTTGTTGAGTATTTTTAGGGGTGCCAACTTGTGATTTGTTAGGACCCAGAGGTAAACTTCCTCTTCGCAGATTACCTGCTCTGGCGCCTCTCCTAGGTGGAACTGGTGTATTACCCCCAGCTCTTCCTGGGTTAGAGGGGCCTGGAGTTAGGACTGTAATGTCTTGCCTAGGGCTATGGACTAATGGCTGCCTCCTTCACCTCATCCTGCTACTGGTACACTGAATTGTCAGCATAATCTTTGAGACCTCTATGATTTTTTTAAATCTTTTTGGCTAATATCTTTATAAGTTTTTTCAATAAACTTTTGGATCTGAGTGGATTTTTCTTTGTATCCAGGAGAATCTTTGAATGGGCTTAATAATTTTTAATTCTACAATCTTAGACATTTTTGCTAATTATACCTCCTTCTTGATATAATTAAATCCAGTAATTTATGTTTACTAATATTAAAAAAATTAAACCAATCCTTGACAAGATCTTGTTCCATCAACCTATCATTGGGACCCAATTCCCATCTCAAACGTCTCTGTGTCATTTTTTGTCTGCTATATTGTTCTAGTGTGTCTATGTCCCACCCTGTGTGAATTTGTTTCTCTAATGTATTTTTAAGTAATTTAAAATTATTATCTAAATCCTTGTGAGTGGAATTCTGTGCAGTAGTAAAAACTTTCTCAATATTTAAAACTCTATTGTTCATAAATTCAAAAATATCCATTCAAACAGGTGGGGTTCTTGCGAGCCACAAGTGGACCAATGCCTCTAAGGAGTAAAACAACTATATTTAAAGCAGCAAACACTTCACCACGTTTCATTCCGTGTATTTGAATATAAATAAAATCAATTGTGCTCGCGCTAAAAATGTGAATTGAAAAAAAATATGAATATATATAAACTGAGTATAAAATATAAACTAATTGTGCAAAAATGTTAAACCATAATTAGTATGCTAATAAAAACATACATGTAAAAATATATATATATATATATAATGTGCAATCCTTATATATAAAATTCACAAAGTGCATCCACATAAAAGTGCAATCCTTATATAAAATGCTGAAAGTGCATCATGCATGAATATAGACCTAATTAATAAGTGCAAATCCTGTGACAAACAAGTGTCCAAACAAAATACGATCAGTAGATTCAAACTGAAACAAAGAAGTGCAAGAAAACAGTGTCCATGAATGAAGTGTTCATCAAGCTTCTCCTGAAAAGTGTCCAAATCACAACAAGCTGGATGTGCTCTCCCGTGATCCCCCACTTGTGCTTGCGCTCACCTCTATTCGTGTGACACGGTAGTTAAACAGTGTCAAAACACGCATTGGGGCCACTCCTGGGCTCACTCAGGATGCAATGATGTATGTCCAATCCTCACAGGTAAAACATCATTCATAAAAGAGAAAAAGAAAGCTCCATGGTGTAATATAGTAAGGGGTTTATTTAAAGTAAAAGAAGTTCCTCCAGGAGGGTACTCACAGTATGCAGGTGCTACAGTGCACCAAACTATACAGGTGTATTTCGTTTAGCAGCGGCTCGTATGGCGTGCGGTGTGGTGTATATTCCTCTCCTTCCCTGCTGACAGCTCCGTCCTACCCCTCCCCGACGCGTATTCGGCACAGGGATCACGTGCCTTCCTCTGGGGGATATGATATATCGGGGAGGGGTAGGACGGAGCTGTCAGCAGGGAAGGAGAGGAATATACACCACACCGCACGCCATACAAGCCGCTGCTAAACGAAATACACCTGTATAGTTTGGTGCACTGTAGCACCTGCATACTGTGAGTACCCTCCTGGAGGAACTTCTTTTACTTTAAATAAACCCCTTACTATATTACACCATGGAGCTTTCTTTTTCTCTTTTATGAATGATGTTTTACCTGTGAGGATTGGACATACATCATTGCATCCTGAGTGAGCCCAGGAGTGGCCCCAATGCGTGTTTTGACACTGTTTAACTACCGTGTCACACGAATAGAGGTGAGCGCAAGCACAAGTGGGGGATCACGGGAGAGCACATCCAGCTTGTTGTGATTTGGACACTTTTCAGGAGAAGCTTGATGAACACTTCATTCATGGACACTATTTTCTTGCACTTCTTTGTTTCAGTTTGAATCTACTGATCGTATTTTGTTTGGACACTTGTTTGTCACAGGATTTGCACTTATTAATTAGGTCTATATTCATGCATGATGCACTTTCAGCATTTTATATAAGGATTGCACTTTTATGTGGATGCACTTTGTGAATTTTATATATAAGGATTGCACATTATATATATATATATATTTTTTTACATGTATGTTTTTATTAGCATACTAATTATGGTTTAACATTTTTGCACAATTAGTTTATATTTTATACTCAGTTTATATATATTCATATTTTTTTCAATTCATATTTTTAGCGCGAGCACAATCAAAAATATCCATTGCTGTTGGCTGTAACCCCCTAAATGGATGTGAAAAGTGAAAAAATATAGGAAATACCTATGAGCCGTGCACCCTGAACCAATTAACGTAAATGTCAGTACTAGGATCCCTTTAAGACCCAGCAGAACTCGCCTGACACAGCCTTTGCATGGGGAACAACAGTGATTGGACAGCTAACCTTTAAATCACCTGTATCAGCACACAATCAGTGCTGGTGATACAGTTGATACCTTTGAGTGCTACTGCCTGACCCAGCTGATATCTGCTCTGTAGATTGCGTGTATGACCCGGCTAGTTTTGACCCTGCTTGCTCGCTTCTGATGCGGTACCGTTTGGACTTTGATCTACCTGTGTATGACCCAGCTTGCCTAGACTACGCTTTGCCTGATTCTACTGTAGTACCGTCATCTGCAGCGGTGAACTACAAGGTCCACCCAACACCTACCTTCATTTGCAGAGGTGAACTACAAGCACCAGCCAACATCTACCTTCATCTGTAGTGGTGAACTTCAAGGTCCAGCCAACACCTACCTTCATCTGCAGCGGTGAACTGCAAGTCCGAGCTTACCTGGTTTGCTTAGATCTGCCCATGGTATGTGCTCTTGTTCCTTGAACTCTGCATAATCAGCACACCTGAGCTGTTACCTGTTATCTGCTCCTAGCCTGGCAGTAAATAAATTTAAAATTGTGCTGAAAAACCTCTAAGGAGCAGCTGGTAGTAAGACCAAAGGTCTAATCATGTGTTAAAATCAAATAAATGTCATACTGTGTTCTGAATAACCATATATGCATGCATAAACAATAATAGTGCTTAAAATCATAAGTGAATTCATAAACATGCTAAAGCAATAATAGATGTCCAATATAAACAATTTCCAAAGAAAATGAAATTGAAATGAAATGTCCATGAACCACCACCAAAATCTTCTATCAACACGAGTGATGAGAATCTTTTCAGACTGGGTAAGAAAAATAGCATCTTCCGCCACCACCAGGCAAACAATCTACTCAATCTACTCACCAGAAGAATTTGACACCCGTTACAGGTAGTCAGACTGAGTGCATATACCAGTAGGAGTATGCCTTTTGAAGAGAGACTGGTCCACCGCACTATGAACTCCAATGATTGATCATATATTGAAAAACAACAAGTAGAAGGGGCTCCTTGTTGTGTAGTATGTAAAAAAAAAAAATCCTTTATTCTATACGAGGCATCAACATAAAACACGATAAAAATGGTTTGCCCAATTCAAAACATGCAGGTACGCCATTTGCATTCCACCTGCGCTCCAACTAGCAGAAGTGACGCATCACGTACCCTACGATCCGATGCGTTTCGTCAGTAACGTCTGACGTCATCAGGAGTTATGTGGTCGGACGTTACTTCCTTTATATATCCACAACCGCAAATTTGATATCCAATCCACTTACATCCTTCATAATCCTTTTGAATATTACACTAAAAATTAATATATGGTTATAGAACCATAGAAACTAAATCTGAATGCTTATATTAAATAAAAAATAAATTTAAAATAAACATATAAAATCTATACAAAAATATATTGAAATTTATAATTAAATTCATGACAAGTGCACCCTCTAATTGTGAACTGAAATAATACTTCAGAAAAAGTGGCCAACTTAGTTATTATAAAAAAACGCCATATATATTACTATCAAAATTACTCATTGCAAAAACCGCCATCTTGTGAACAGTCATGGTATTACTATCAAAAATTATTATAACTAAAGCATGATGTCAGGAGAGGAGTAAATTGGAACACCATAACAAAATTAATAATTAGAAATATAGCAATTCAAGTCAATATCTACGTTAATACCGGCAGGATGTAAAGTATTACGTTTATATATCCATTCCATTTCATATTTTGAAATCTTTTGTTTCATGTTACCCCCCCCCCCCTCCAGTGTGGGCTAAAATTCACTGGTACTTGTGATTTACACCATGTTAACTTTTTAGACCTGGTATTAACTAAGGCAGATAGATACATCACCACAAACACATTCTTTAAAGGAACCGATAGGAATGGTTACATTCCTACGGCTAGTTGCCATCACCCCAAATGGCTGGGAGTGATGCCTAAGGGACAACTAATGTGCATCCATCGTAATTGTGCCAAAACAGAAGATTATGTCGAACAGTCCAAATTGTTGAGCAATAGGTTTAAGGAAAAGAGTTTTCGGGACACTACTTTGGTACCTATTCAAACACAGGTATTAAATATAGCCTACTACAAATAGAAATAGCATGGCCTTCCTAACAGAATTTAATAGGTACTATAGATCTCTAGAAAAAATTGTTAGAAAAGTATTGGCCCATTCTTTTGAGGGACAAGACTTTGGTAGATCTCCTCACAAAACAACCTACCTTCATTTATCGGCAAGCTCCTATTTTGAGAAACAAAATCTCACCCAATGTTTACAACCCTCCAAAGAGGATTACTACCTTCTTGGATTCTACTGTTTTTTTTCATTGTAAGAGGTGCAAGGCTTGTAGGACGACCAAAATAGGGAATATTCAGATAGAGTTTTTTACATCTTCCAGCACTGGTAGACAATATAATATTGACAAGTTTTTCTCCTGTGATTCCACCTTTGTTACCTATCTGATTTCCTGTCCGTGCGGGCTCCAATACGTGGGGTGCATGATCAGGAAGTTAGAAGTTAGAATTAATGGTTTCAAAGGAATTAATGGTTTCAAAGGAAGCAGCAGGTACTGGCACCCACCTCATCACTATTAACTGCTGACCTTATTGGCCCAGCCATGTAGGCAAAGGGGTGGAGATAGCAGCGATATCACTGCCCAAATATGGCCACTGATCATTTTTGGGAATTGATGTCACCACTATTCCCACCTCCAGGCATGTACTGGCCATCGTGACTATTGGGAGTTTCCCGGTGGGCCAATGGCTCAGTGGGCTGGTTTCAGTGACAGCCAGTGGCGTCGCTAGGGGGTGGCTTTTGGGGGCTCTCTGGGGACCCTGATGTAAAGGGGAGGCTCTCTGGGGACCCTGATGTAAGGGGGGGCTCTCTGGGGACCCTGCCGCAAGACTGAGGCTCTGTGGGGACTCTGATGTAAGGGGGGGCTCTCTGGAGACTCTGATGTAAGGGGGGCTCTCTGAGGACCCTGATGTAAGATATAATGATTATATATATATATATATATATATATATATATATATATATATATATATATATATATATATATATATATATATATATATACACATACATACATATACACACACGTGTATGTGTGTATATACACACACATACACGTATACATACAGACATGTGTATGCCCGCCCAAGCGTATGACTTTCTTTACTTCGCTGCTATGGGCTCTTTTGTAGACCTAGCAACACCCGTAGTGACAGTCTGTCAAAGTAATGGCTGCGTGGCTCACGCAGCCATTAATTTGAGCACCGCTGAACTGCCTATAAGAGAAATAAAGTAGAACGGCTAATTAGGGGTCACTGCCGGGATCCCTTACTCCCAATGGAGGTGGCATGCACCCGACAGCTGATGGAAACATTAGCTGTAGCAACACACTACACTTTGTTGCTGTAGTAGATTGTATACATCACACATGAGACACTTCATGTGCAGGGTCAGTGCATAGGCATGGGCAGATTTTTGCATGTTTAATGTTCACTTTAGGCTTTATTAAAACATTCCCTGCCAAACAGAATTTTTAAAAATAGTTTTTGCTTTTATACATGTTTCCCAGGGCAGTGCTCAACCCTCATGCCATTTGTTTGACAATCCCTTGCCTATTAGCTTAATAGCCTAGAAAATGGCCAAAACAGATTTTTAACATCCAACTCTTGTTGACGTCAAAGCTATTAGGATTTGGCACCTGAAATTTTTTCATGCTAGCTGAACTCTGCTCAAACCAGCAGGGCTTTTTTTCGGGGGGAACTTGGTGGAACTCAGTTCCACCACCTCTGGCTCAGACCCTTTGGTGCCTGCTCACCACAATCACATGTAAACACAGAAGTCTGGTTTCTGTGTTTACACGTGACAGCTCTGTACTCTGTGTGTAACCCCCATGAACACTGCACTCTGTATGTAATGCAATCCTGATATTTAATGCCCCTTTAAGACCCTGCTACTGTTTGTGAAATATGACCACACCCACTATTTGATGTGATTTGGAGGGTATGTGTGGGGGGGGAAGGGTTTTGGGGGGGTCGTGGTTGAGTTCCAGCACCTATTGTTTGAGAAAAAAAGCCCTGTATATAAGCAAGGAACTTTAGAGAGAAATAAGAATATTGTGTAAAGAGATGCAGCATAAAAATAAGTGGCATGTTTAGTAAGGTGGTAAGAAGGTCAAGGATAATAAGATTAACATAAGCACATATGGTAGGCACAATCAATGTGTTTTGACAGTAATAGAGCCTTATATGATGACAGAGGGCAATGTGACCTGCACAGAACTGGATAAATTGGAGTTTGATATGGAGATGAAACATCAAGGTTAAAATGACAAATAACAAATTAATTGAAAATAATTGAGCTAGGTCATAGAGAACTGGATCTGAGCCTCGTTATTTTTATTGTTACTCAGTGGATGTAAACATATTATCTTTAAAGTCAAAAGTACTACTATTACTTAAAAATATTTAAAAAAATAAGACATTATAGCGCTTGAAATAGCTATCATATTATTTGTTATTATCATTAATAATATTTGTATTGAAGCTGTATTTTATTAATTCATGCTAGCAAATAACCCAAAGCCAGGATCATTTTTGTCAGAGTATCCTTATTGCTGTTGCAGTTAGCTTACCCAAATAGGTTCCTTTTGATGTGATTTTCATCACTG
The DNA here is from genome assembly GCF_042186555.1 of Aquarana catesbeiana. Classification (NCBI taxonomy): domain Eukaryota; kingdom Metazoa; phylum Chordata; class Amphibia; order Anura; family Ranidae; genus Aquarana; species Aquarana catesbeiana. The sequence goes on from NC_133325.1 coordinate 465,327,037, forward strand.
CAGAGCAACATAAACTTGGCAGGAGCTCCGTTTGATGTGTGCGTTGACAGAGAACGTGCCTTCACCTTCTGAAGAGGAGCCTCATTACCATTCCATGAAGGACTTTTTAACAGTCCTATAGTCATTGATGCGTTTGTTACCTAGCAACCACAACAGGTTCGCTGGCTATCTGCTGGTAAATGATAAGTGTACGATAGATGGACACATAATTAAAAACACCATTTTGTAACAAAGCTGCCTTTAAGAAAAATTGTCTTTGACACACTTTAAAAATTAACCACTTAAAGCGAACCAGGCATGAGATACAGATTTGAGATGTGTGCATTGTAAGCAATGTGTTAACGTATGACTTACAGCTCAGACAAGATAGAAATAACAGCACTTCTCTGACAATGCCTTTATCTGTTTTACTCCCCATAAGGAGGGCGCCATATTTTTTTCAGGCACTCTCCAAGTTTAGCATCTACTTCCTAAATTAAGATGCTGGCTAAGGCTGGGTTCACACTTGAGAATGCAGTGGCTAACAGCAGGAGTCCAATGCCTCCCCATTCACGGTTCCAGGGCCAATTTCATCCCAAATTTTGGGCTGAATTCGGACCTGAAATGGACCAGGGCGCAGGGCTCTGGTGCAATTCCATAGAGAGACAGTTAAAATCTCTTGCTATGTGAATTGGATACAGTGAAACTTGCATCCAATTTGCAATAGTGTGGACCCAGCCTAAAAGATTGCATAGTCACGTAAATCCTGCTTCTTGTACATTTCTTGGCTGGGTTCATAAATGTCTAACGTAGATTAGCCCTGCTGCAGCCTCTGCCAACCTTGCCACTTACTACAAAAACTTACAATGTAATGTTGCAGCCTTAAAAATGTGAAGAGCATGCTTAGAGCTTCCTCATTTTTATATTTTGCCCCGTTTGCTTTTTAAATTATACTGTTTGTTGTATAATGTGGCATAAGAAAGTATATACTGATCCTAGATGCTGTTTATTTTGAAAGAAAGTAGAGGCTGATCTAAGATGATGCCTAAAGGAAGTTGTTGTTGACTTCCTGGGAAGAAAGGAGGGTAAAGGGGGCATTTCTTCATACAGGAACTGAAATATCTTGTAGAGAAGGATGGAGCTGCAGCATGTAAACACTGTCCAACCTTGTTCAAGCTAGGCGGTGTGAGATAGAATAATTCTTTTAATTAGCAGTAAGGAGGAAAACATGGGGGAAAGGAAGGTGGGTTGACTTTTAAAAATGCATTTTTACCAAAAAATGCGTTTTTGGTGCAACTCAAAGAAAAGACCCATGGGCATGTTCTCCTTTAAGATATTGTTTAATTTACATCTTTGCACTCCTGACCATCTTTATCTTTAAGTTTTGCAGTTCAAGCACAGCTCCACTGCAAGGGAGGACTTTTAGTTTTCCCGGAGTTCAGCTTTAGTAAGTATGTAAAAGAAAGATAAGTGTGTCATGGAAATACTAGTAATTTATTAACCACTTCAATACAGTGCACTTATACACCTTTCTGCCCAGACCAATTTTCAGCTTATAGCTTGACATTTTGAATGACAATTGAGCGGTCATCCATCACTGTACCCAAACTAAATTTTTGTCATTTTGTTCCCACAAATAGAGCTTTCTTTTGGTGGTATTTGATCACCTCTGGGATTTTATTTTTCTGCTACACAAATAAAAATGCAGAAAATTTTGAAAAAAAACTTTTTTTGTTTGTTTCTGTTACAAAACTTTGTAAATAAGTAAGTTTTCTCCTTCAGTGATGGGCACAGATGGGGCTGCACCAAGGGGCACTAATAAGGCGGCACTGATGGGCACTGATGAGGTGGCACTGATGATGGGCACTAATATGCGACACTGAGAGGTGGCACTGATGGGTACACATAGGTGGCACTGAAAGGCAGCACTGATGGGCACTGAAAGGTGGCACGGATGGGTATGGATGGGCACTGATAGGTGGCACTGATGTACACTAATGGATGGTACTGATGGGCATCACTGATTGACAGGCATTACTGTTTGCCACTGATTGGCATCCATTGTGGGCACTGATTGGCATTCATTGTGGGCACTGATTGGCATCCCTGGTGGCCATGGGTGGCATACCTGGTGACTAGTGGTGGGCATTACTGGTGGTCCTGGTGGTGTCCCTGGTGGTCCAGTGTGGGCATCCTCGGGGGGCAGCGCTGATAATCAATCAGCACAGACCCCCCCCTGTCAGAGGATCAGCCAATCAGCTCTCCTCTACTCGTGTCTGACAGACACGAGTGAGGAAAAGCTGATCAACGGTCCTTCCTGTTTACACGGCGATCAGCCGTAATTGGACATGGCTGATCACGTGGTAAAGAGTCTCCGTCAGAGACTCTTTACCTAGATTGGAGTTGCGGTATTTCAGAGTGACACACTGCAACAACGATCGCCGTAATGTGCGCCCCCAGGGGGCGCGCATCGGCTTGTTATCCTGAAAGACGTCATATGACGTCCGGTCAGAATAACACAACCACTTTGCCGACGTCATTTTGCTATATGGCGGGTGGGAAGTGGTTAAATAAATATGTGTGATTGATATAACAAACTTCTTCTCTGTCAAGATAGAAGAAGACTGCCCCTATGTATCACTGTATATGTAATATGATTGTTTGAGTACCTTTAACATCCTCTTTTGAAAAACATTTCTATTCTTAGTAAGTTCAATATTGAAACACTTACTTCAATGTTTGGCAAATTAATTAGTGAGATGTGGTGCTTGCCCCTATATCAAATCTAAGCATTTTAACCCTATCAGTGGCAGAGCCGTTTTTTGCATTTTCTGTACACATGTTTAAAAAAAATGTAGGCATAAAGATTGCATAAAACCTCCAAAACATTATTTAAGCACACTCCCTAGAAAATAAAATAGTGGTAGTTCAAATGTTTTATATTACACAATATTACTGCAAAGGTAAAACGATACACTAAAGTTAGTTTTAGGGCACACAAACACACTCCTTCTTGGATAGAGCAGGGACCCACCTAATGGTAGTTGTTACCCTTTGCCATATTGTGCCAAAAATCCTCCAGAGCTTTCTCATGACATCCCTGGCCATTAGTTTATATTCAGAAGAAAGCAATGTCCACATCAATATTTAAGTTTCCACACTTTACTTTACTCTTCAAAAACGGCAGTGACAAATCCCATCACACAGGCATACTATCTGGGGTCACTTGGCATTCTATGACAATCACATATAATGAGTGTACCGTAGCAGTCTTTATGTGAAAGCAGCACATTGCACAACACTGTTAAGCCATCTTCCCTTGACAACTGTCTCTCTCCTTCCCAGGGTCATTAGTACTCACTCAGAGGGCTGTGACCTGCCATTAGGCTCTATGCATCTAGCTCACGACTCCCTGCATGTTGTTCCAGAGACAGGACTGCTGCAACTGCTCCCCTAGCAGCACTCACAACAGAGAAGACCAACCAACCAACCATAAGGAGTCAGGACTAGACATGGGCTCAGGCATGTTCAGGATCCTAGTCCCAACCCACCTGTCCAATCCCGCCAGGAAGCCGACACTGCACACCGCTGATTACAGACAGTGAGACATTTCCCGGTCTGCAGCTGCACAGACTGGAAATTGTCTCACTGCCTGTGATTAGCGGTGTGCAGTGTTGGCTTCTGTAGTAGAATTTCATATTAACCTATATATATTTTATGTTATTCCATAGATATAGAAAGTCTTAATTTTTAAATGTTGAATTTTAGATGACCTCTCTGCTTCTTTCTGATATTTTTTTATAAGATAGTTTACTGGGTGAAAGTTCATTAGGATACTTCATAGTTTTTAAATTCACTAATTAGAAGAAGAGAGAACTTTTGACAGAAGTTGAAATACAGCTTGATAAGATAAGAACATCTTATATAGGTGGTTTAAAATAATTATGTGGAATATGGGAAAGTTAGGTACAGTACATTAATTAAGTTTGACAGGGTCAAACAAATGCCCTTATTAAAACTGTTAAAATACATACATATAGGATTATATAGTGAAACATATAACACAAATATCTGTTCCTTTTGTTGTAATTTGTCTCCTCATACGAGTCAAATAAAGAAAACCTGCATCACTGAAGTCCTGCCTGGTTCAATACATTATTATTCTACTTCACTTCCTGGCGGGAACAAGCAATTGGGTTGGGACTAGGATCCCAAACCCACCTGAGCCCCTCTCTAGTCAGGACGACTAGAGCCAGCTCTTCTGTCCCCCTGTCCTTCTGCCCTGTCTAGGGCCTCTGTGTTAGCTGACTACATCTGCATGCTGGTGGGGTTAGTTCCAATGCCCGACTCACTAGAGCTCCTCCCATCCTGCCTTGTGTATGGGCAAGGACTACACTTGTGACATCACTACAAGAAGGCTTTATCTAAAAGGGACCAAACACCCAGTCACACTATTCCCTGTTACTACACACTATTTTGGAACAGAGCCCAGAACCTAGTGGCAGACTAGCTAACTGCACCTGCCTACAAATGCATCTGTCAATTAATTATGAAGGATCTTGGAAGAGCCTCAGACTGACGTTAAACTGATTACATTGAAACATGCCCATTTTTTGACTACTAAATGAATAATTGGGAAACTTGTGATGTCTGTTCTTTGGAGAACTTTTGCTTAAAAATATCTAAAATTACTAACAGTTTAGCTTTAATTAAGAGGGTTGGCATGGCTTCTTCAGAATGCCATGCTGCCTAAATTTGCATTTGCAAATGTTGATTAAAGCACATAAATAACCTGTTTTTCAATCCCCTTCACTATGCCCATCAATACCACTAACCTTAGCATTACAAGCTACCCAAAAGTCATCAAAGAACCCCACAAGATCTTTCTTAGAACTTGAGGGTGGTGTGGATCATGCTTCATAATTTGTTGAATAGCTGATGAACTCCCACTTGGCCCCTGTAGCTTCTAAAAAAAATGTTTGTTGACAAAGATTTCTGTGAATATTTATGGATGAAAATAGGGCTAAAGTTCTTTTGGGGGCTTGGGAACAAAAGTAATTAATGAACCAATACATTACAAGAGCAATGTCTAGTAAGGAGTTACAATTTTTTTTTAAATTTTGGGATAATTATGTATTGGAACTTCCTATAAATAGAAGAAGCAACCTAGCTCAGGGAAATTGGCAGGTTTACTTTTTTCTTAATTAGGGTTATACCTGCTTCTTGCTTGAGTGAGAGCATGACCTGGGCTGCATATTATCCAGCAACCAGAAGTAAATCACATCACATCACATCATATACTGTATCAACAATGAGATGGTTACACTGCATGTAAGACATACAAAAAAGGAAAGTCAATTGTTATGAGACAAATACAGTAACAATGTACAAAATTTGTAAGTAAATTTCAAATTCAGTGCTATTTTTAATGAGAGTCCCTAAGTAAGAGAACTGAAGAATCTCGATTGTATTACATACTGACTTGAATCATGAACCATGGGTTTTCATTATGCATCATTATGACTTTTTAGACACTGGTATCCTAGTAACCAATGACATCATCAGTTAGATCTTGTTTGACCCTCCTGTGCCCCTGTCCCTCAGCACAGGAGTGACATTAGCTGGCTGATGGAGAGAAATTGAGGAAGAAGAGAAACATTGGAATACTAGTCAGTACCAGTGTGCAAAAATGTATTTGCTCTGGAAGAATAAATTACCTCTAACTTTGGGTGTCCTACATGTGGATGTTGCTGCATTGTGTAAAGCTATTAGAATAGTATTTTACATTTTAGAATGGGATGCCTCAAAACTGTCCAAAGTTTTAAAGGGTGCCCTGAGATTGTCTATAATTTTACAGGGTGCCTCAACTGAAAAACGGTTGAGAAGCACTGGTCTAGAGGAGTCCTGAGTCTTGAGTTTAGAGTTTATAGTCCAGAGGTATCCAGACTCCAGAGACCAGAGTAGTCCAGAGGAATCCAGAGTCCAGGGAAGTCTTGAACCATAAGCCTTGGCTGTTGGTCTGGCTGGCAAGGGGAGAGCCTGGAATGTAGCCAACACAGCCAGAGTGTTCTTGCTAAAGTTGGTAACATTACACTGTGAATCAGTGAGATATATTGTACTGATTGTATACTGGTTGTGTTCCACAACCATTAGCACTATTTCAGCGCATGCTGCAACTATTGAGTATGTTTTAGTGCAGTTTGCCAAGCATTTCACTATTAACCCCGCCCATACATGCTCCCCTACTCCTCCCTCCTCCAAGCTAGTAAATGACACCTGCACTTGCACATTAGGACCTGATTTTCAGTGCATGCGCTTCAAGACAGGAAGTTCAGAGAAGCTGCGCTAAGGGACCTAGAGCTGGCGGCAGTAAATACTAAATAATGTAAGTGTTTGTACCCACATACTGTATACATCAAATTATGTACTGGGAAATGTATACCAGTTTGTTTTGCATGCATTATCAAAGTAAACTGAAAGCATTTAATATTACTTTAACCACTTCAGCTTCGGAAGGTTTACACCCTTAATGACTGGGCCATTTTTTGCGTTACAGCACTGCCTTACTTTAGCTGACAATTGCGCGGGCGTGCAACGCTGTACCCAAAAATAATTTATGTCTTTTTTTTCCCACAAATAGAGCTTTCTTTTGGTTTTATTTGATCACCTCCGCGTTTTTAATTTTTTGCGCTATAAACAAAAAAAGACCGACAATTTTGAAAAAAATATATAAATATATTTTTTACTTTCTGCTATAAAACATTCCCTATAAAAAAATTTACAAAAATCAAATGTCTTCATCAATTTAGGCCAATATGTATTCTGCTACATATTTTTGGTAAAAAAATCCCAATATGTGTATATTGATTGGTTTGTGCAAAAGTTACAGCATCTACAAACTATGGTATATTTTTATATATTTATTTTTTATTTAAATTTTTTACTAGTAAAAAAAATGGCGGCAATCAGCGACTTATAGCAGGACTGCGATATTGCAGTGGACAAATCGAACACCTAATTGACACTTTTGACACTTTTTGGGGACCAGAGACACTAATACAGTGATCAGTGCTAAAAAATATGCACTGTTACTGTACTAATGACACTGGCAGGGAAGGGGTTAACATCAGGGGTGATCAAAGGGTTAACTGTGTTCCATAGGAGTGATTGCTAACTATAGGGGGGAGGGGGTGCTTTGACTGGGGGAATGTAAATATCCGTGTTCAAGATCAGCACATTCCCCTCTCACAGAACGGCAATCTGCCTTGTTTACATAGGCAGACCACCGTTCTGCCTTTCTCACGAACGATCGGCAGGTCCTGGCAGACATCGCGTCAACTGGACCTGCTGATTGGAGTGGGTCGCCGGCAGCCCCAGAACTGTCAGATCACGTACCAGATATGTGATCTGGTGCAGAGCAGCTGCCCTGCCACAGTAAATCTATGTTGGACAGCCGCTAAGTGGTTAAAATGGTTATAAACCCATACATATACCAACACCAAACACAAAAGGCCTTCCTCTAGGCCCTCTAAAATAGGTAAACTGATCACAAAAATTCTACTAATGTAAAAGTTACCACACAGATTGCCACAAAAGTTGAAAGGGAGTGGGAGTCCCTAGCAAAATCATTTGAAAAACCTAGAATATAAAAACTTGAGCTTGGACTCAACCAATCACCCCTGAATAGGATAAGCGTCTGCAATGAGGATTGAACCAATGAATGCACCATACAAACCAACGTTATTAATACAAAACATATATATATCACAATATAAAATAATATAACACGATATAAAAACATTGTCATAAAAACAAACACACTTCCCCACACTGCCCTATCCAGCTATTCATGAACATTCCAAAATACAAATATTGATTTAGATGAACTGATTAACTAGTCTTTAAGTCTCAAAGGGATCCTGGAAAACATCTGCTTACAGTAAATCCACAAGTAAAGTGGTAAAAGGTGCCCCTCAGAGTTCCAAGATAGCGTGGTCTAGAGAAGGACTCGGTAATGAGAGTATAGTGGAACCTTGGATTACGAGCATAATCCTTTCCAGGAGAATGCTTATAATCCAAAGCACTCGCATTTCAAAGCGAGTTTCCCCATAGAAGTCAATGGAAACGAAGATAATTTGTTCCACATTGACTTCTATTGCATGCAATACCGCATGTGGCCAGAGGTGGGGGGCGCAGGAGAGCCTCAGAAATACTCGGGGACAGCTTGGCTGAACTCGGAAACCCTTGGAAAGGCTCGGAAACAGAGTATTTTCTAGTGTTTCTGAGTCTTTCCAAGTGATTCTGAGTATTTCCGAACGGCTCCGAACTGTTCCGAGTGTCAGCGTCGCCCCCGCACCTCTGGTCAAATGCGGTACTGCACACCCCATTGGCTTGCATCCTGCTCGTTTTGCAATATAACACTCGCAAACCGAGTCAGGATTTTTTTTTAAAAGTTGCTCGTCTTTCAAAACGCTCGTTAACTGCGTTACTCGTAAACCAAGGTTCCACTGTATAACGTACTACGTCACATATGTAGCCAGTCATAGAGGACAAGGATAATGCCACTACATAGCTTCTTGCATAAGAAAACTTGCAATGTCCATATATCAAAGAAAATCAGAGATTATACTTAGCAGCACTGAGCATCCACTGTGCAGAGGATTGGGAATTAAAGGGGTTGTAAAGTTGTTTTTTTTTTTTTTTAAAAATAACAAACATGTTATACTTACCTTCACTGTGCAGCTCGTTCTGCACAGAGTGGCCCCGAACCTGGTCTTCTGGGGTCCCTCGGCGGCTGTTTCAGCTCCTCCCCGCAAGCATTTACCACCTTCATGCGAGCTCCCTCGCACGGTGGTGAGTGCTTGCGGGCGCGCTCCCGTGATACAGCTGGCGGCTATAGCCGCTCGCTGTATCACTCGGCCCCGCCCCCCGGCGCGCCGCGTCATCGGATGTGATTGACAGCAGCGCGAGCCAATGGCTGCGCTGCTTTCAATCCATCCACTGCAGCCAATCAGCGACCAGGCTGAGCTGCAATGAAGCTGACGAGGAGCGAAGATTCGAGGCGTCAGGTAAGTAAAACGGGGGGGCTGGGGGTGGCGGTACTGTCAAAAGTTTTTTCACCTTAATGCATAGAATGCATTAAGGTGAAAAAATGTTTACCTTTACAACCCCTTTAAGTAAGTGTGGGGATATCCCCATGCTGATTGGTTTCGCTGGTTCTCCCTGCTGCATTAAAAGAATGGCCTCTGATATATGGACATCATGAGATTTCTTATGCATTTTCAGTGGCATTTTCCTGGTCCCCTATCACTGGCTTCATATACTTATTGGGACTGTTCGTGCTTTTGGCTTGTTTAGTGACTCCTCAGTCTATTCAAGATGTATGTCTGTGAAGTATAGTGTGTGAGGGAGGTTGGAATGGTGAGCCGTGTGGCATAGTACATTATACTTTTGTTACTGAGTCCTCCTCTAGACCATACTCTCTTGGAACTTTGAGGGGCACCTTTTACCACTTGACTAGTGGATTTACCTTGGGCAGCTGTTTCCAGCATCCCTTTGGGACTTTAAGACCAGTTTGTCAGTTCAAAAACTCATATCTTGGACCAAGAATCCATCTAGTTCAACCAAAAGAGAAAAATAAATAAATAGAAAACCTCATAGAAAACTGGATCAACAGACTCTGGTGTTATTACACCAGACAGACACACCCATTGAACTTTTGTGGTCACATGACCACTTTTGCTGGAAGATTTGGAAAAAATGCTTTCCATTGAGATTTCTTACAAACCTAATGGAGCAAGTATAAGAGCAGTGGGGAAGCAACTTAAAATGTAGGTTATTTTTGCTTTTTCTTTTACTTTAAAGGCTAACTTTTTTTCTAAAATCCAGCTCCCTGGACCAATATACCAGTAATGTACCTCTGTTGCACAAAAATACAATTTTTCTTTGGTTTTGAAGAGCAGGCCTCACCTCCATCCATGGCTGTAGTTTGCAGATCACTTTGGAAACTTCCTGGTAGACAGAGGACAGACACACAGGACAGACCAGCCAGTATGACCCAGGAAAGAGTTTACCAGCTGTCCTCATTAGCAAACCTTCACCCATCAACTAAGTTTTCACAGCACCCCCGGCATTCCTCCATGTGTGAATTTGCCTGACTTCCCCAGCGTCCCTTCAGACGGGCTCAGGGTGCAAGCTAAATTCCCTGGGGCCACATGCAGTCCACAGGACATCCCTGGTGTAGTGTAAGTGCCTGCCTGATTGGGCCTGATTGGCTACAGAGTGATTGGATTGATGGTGTCTCCTCCTATTATATAGGTTTGGTAAATCTAAACGAGATTGTAAAGAGATTGTACAATCAGATTGTATAGTGTATGACCACATTTATACACCTAAAATTACCTAGTTGGGCTTTCAATTGGGCACACCAAACACAGAACACATTTTGCCACATGAAAAAAACATGTGACAAATGCAGTAACAAATTTACAAACATGTCCTATGAGCTACTTTGCCAAGTGTAGCGCAACCCATTGAAATCAACTGGCTACCCTATGTGTGTCACTGGAAAAACGAGCCAAAAAACATGGGCTCCCACTACTCTTGGTGTGAATGGGGCCTGAAAGTGAAATTGGTGCATTTACAGAAGAACAATGAGGCTCCATTCACATCTGTGCATTTCCAAATGCATGGCAAACTGCACAGAAAATGTGTGCTTTGCCAAGCGTTTCATAAGTGCTGCAAATATGCATTGTGTTTGTGTTGTCATCACATGTTAAAGGCTCCCCAAGTGTGGCAAACACACTGCAAACTGCAGTAACACACCATGCGCTGCTCCAAAAAGGACAGTCTAGTGAATGGGCTGCCCTATGCATGACAAGTGAAAACACTCCAAAACACACAAATAAACGCATGCTGGAATGTGAGTTTTTGTTAGGTGGAGATGTGAATGAGGCCTCATGACTGAGTGTCTCTGTCCACTGCTTACTATGTGCTTGTATAAAGATGCCATACACTAATGCCGCGTACACACGATCGGACATTCCGACAACAAAATTCTGGATTTATTTCTGACAGGCTCAAACTTGTCTTGCATACACACGGTCACACAAATCTTGTTCGAAATTCCGAACGTCAAGAACGCGGTGACGTACAACACGTACGACGAGCCGATAAAAATGAAGTTCAATAGCCAGTGCAGCTCTTCTGCTTAATTCCGAGCATGCGTGGAATTTTGTGCGTCAGAATTGTGTACACACAATCGGAATTTCCGATAACGAATTTTGTTGTCGGAAAATTTGAGAACCAGCTCTCAAATCTTTTTTGTCGGAAATTCCGACAAAAAATGTCCGATGGCACCCACACACTCCCATCGAACATTTGTTGTTGGAATGTCCGATCATGTGTACACGGCATTAGGGTTGCCACCTGTCTGGGACAATCCGGATTTTTGAATCATGTGTTCTTGGGTTTTAGGCAGACTGAACCCCGGACACATTATTCAGACCGGGCTGTGGCTCCACAAGTAACCAAGATGGTCACACACAAATCTGTTGCCATCCAGGAGCTGCGGACAGCTGTCTGGGAGCAGGTTTGGCATCACTGGGGGGCAGGGTGATGATGTCAGCAAAAGCAATCTGGCCACACCCACTGTTTGCCATGGCACGCTATGTGCACTGCATTACTACTCTCTTTGGGACACCCAAAGTGTCCAAGGCTGCTAAAGTGTTCGGGTTTGGCTTGAAGAAAAGGTGGCAACCATAAAAACACTATGCAATCTGATTGTACAATATCTGTGCAATTTCCTTTAGATTTACCAGAATAAATATGGAATAGAGGACACACCATAACAATCCATTCAATTTGTAGAAAATCAGGCATGCCCTTGTACTACATAGCTGATGGGAGATCTAAAGTAGATTGTACAATCAGATTGTATAGGAAGTGGGTGGAAGGTGGTATTGTAATGAGGGAGGTGTGAACCAGAGTGGTGAACACACCCTATCACACCCTCTTCTGTGATGCAACAAGGAAGTGATGGCTTCTGGGAGATGACCTAATGGGAAGTGAATGCTGACACAAGCTACAGGAAGTGATGTATTCTGAAAATCCATTCAAATACACAACAAGACTGACAAGATTTTAAATATCACGTGAATGAGGTAAGTGAGAGAAAAGCACATTGGGAGGGCTGGGCCAGAAATGGCATTGGAAAACGCATTATTCATTATTATGAAAAAATGGCAGAAATGGCATTGGAAAACGCATTATTCATTATAATTATTCATTTATTATGAAAAGTGCCCAAAAAGGTGAACTTATCCTTTAAGTGCCACCCCGTTGAAAAAGAATTAAAGGGGTTGTAAAGGTAAAAATTTTTTCACCTTAATGCATTCTATGCATTAAGGTGAAAAAACTTTTGACAGTACCGCCGCCCCCAGGCCCCCCGTTTTACTTACCTGACGCCTCGAATCTTCGCTGCTCGTCCTCGTCATCTTCATTGCAGCTCAGCCTGGTCGCTGATTGGCTGCAGTGGATGGATTGAAAGCAGCGCAGCCATTGGCTCGCGCTGCTGTCAATCACATCCGATGACGCGGCGCGCCGGGGGGCGGGGCCGAGTGATACAGCGAGCGGCTATAGCCGCCGGCTGTATCACGGGAGCGCGCCCGCAAGCACTCACCACCGTGCGAGGGAGCTCGCATTAAGGTGGTAAATGCTTGCGGGGAGGAGCTGAAACAGCCGCCGAGGGACCCCAGAAGACCAGGTTCGGGGCCACTCTGTGCAGAACGAGCTGCACAGTGAAGGTAAGTATAACATGTTTGTTATTTAAAAAAAAAAAAAAAAATTAACTTTACAACCCCTTTAAGTCCCCACATTTAGGTGGTTTAATAAATTAACTTTACGCTCAAAGTTGAATATGAACCTTTATTCTTGAGAACAAAAATTACATATTTTGCAATATTTGGTCCTGCTGGATAAAGCTTACTCTTGTGAACAGTTTTAAAAGACTATTTCACTGTACAGACTACAGATTTTCAATTGATAGGGTAATATTTTCACGCTCCAGTAGACACAGCCAGGTATGACCTGGTAGTTTTTGATTGTGCTTCGCTCTGTTATTGTTTTCCTCATATGTGCTACATCTTACCTTGTGAATTCTTTTTGTGACAGAGCAAAACTTATAATAACTGTTCTTTAATAATCTAGCCGCTAAAAACTTCCTACCCATGTTACAAAAATTAAGAATGATGATGAAATTGTGTAAATCATTTAATATTTCATTTTTGGGCAGAATAACGGCTATAAAAATTACACTTCTACCAAAGCTACTATACTTATTTTGCACACCCTAAAATCCCATGGGTCAAATTTGAAAAATAATCAATCCTTCCTTACTCTATTGCCTTGTCTTTTATGGAGCAATAAAGTTTCACACCATACCTTAGCAATTCTTAATCATTTAGTCGCAAATTCTTATCAACTTTGGAAAATACACTATAAAAAATTTAATATGATGTCAACCACACCCCCATACGCTTCTTTTATAGGAGATCCCAAATTCCTAATAATTCCTATTAATCCACCAAGATACGGAGGAATTCACATGGTGGATCAATAATAACTTAACCACCCTCAAAACATTCACAGAAGACACTACATTTACCTCTTTCGCATCACTAAAAACCAAATATAAGATCCCTAATAGTGAACTCAGGAGATTCCTCCAAATAAGAAATTTTTATTACACACACTTTCAATTAATGGATACAATCAGGGGCGGACTGACCATTAAGCCAGTCAGGCGCTTCGGAAGTGCTGCCCATTCATTGCAATGGGCAGGGGTGACCCAAAGATGCTGCTTGCAGGACTTTTTCAAACGTCCCGCAAGCGTACCGCCCGAGTGTGAAAGCACCCATTGTAGAGAATGGAAGGCAGTTTTCAGGCACTTTACAGGCGCTATCTCTAGCGCTAAAAAGCCTGAAAACTGCCTCAGTGTGAAAAAGGCCTTAGGGCCAGTTCACACCACATGCAGTCCAGTGCGTTTTTGTTCTGCATCAAAAATGCATGGAAAGTAGGTTATATGGTTTCCAATGGCATAGTTCATACCAGTGCAGTCAGTTCCAGGGCTTTTCAGTTCCAGAAAAAAAAGTAGAACATGCTGCATTTTTCCTGCATTAGACTGTACTGGAATGCAGTAAAACGCATAAAAAATGCACTGAAACGCATAAAAAACGCACTGGACCCTAGTATAGTGGGGGGAAAAAACAGGAAAAAAGAAGAAAAAAAGCACCTGGAATGCATCCAGAAATGCACCAAAAAACGCACATGCAGAAACGCATCCAGAATGGATCTGGAGTGCATTTTTGTTGTGTGAACCAGCCCTCAGATTAAACAAGTTTTGGTGGTCAGTAATTATCACAGGTGAAGTGAGCTCTGCAAGCTCACACCTGTCCCTCCTAATCAGGGAGAAATTGAAAGACAAAGAAAAGGGGGGAATTTTCCCTGGAAAGCACTAAGCTAGAACAATGGGCACTTTCACGACCAGGCGGGGGTCGGTGGTAAATCTGTTATATTTAGCGGCGTTTTACCGTTGTCTGTGGCACTTTTCGGCCACTAGCGAGGCGCTTTTAACACCCTCTAACATCTGAAAAAGGGTTAAAAGCAACGCTGCAGGAGTGCTTTGCCGGCGATTCGGCGGTGCTGCCCATTGACTGCCTCAAAGATGCTGCTTGCGGGACTTTTTATAGTGTCCTGCCAGCGCACTGGCTTTCACACTGGAGTGACATGAGAGGTGCTTTACAGGCGCAATTTTTAGCACTATAGTGCATGTAAAGCGCCTTGGTGTGAAAGTAGCCTAAGAGGTGCAGAAATTATCCAAATTGTATGAAACCATTGCAATAAAATAACCTCCTTGTGACAATGTATTAATTTTCACACAATGACCTCTATAATAGAGTAGTGTGGGTACCAAAAGGTTTGCAGGATTCCTAAATGAGTTATTAAATTGCATACAAATCGGGCAGTGTGAAAGGGGCCTAAACGTTTTTTATCTTATTTTCTTTCTCTGATTAGAAGGGACAGGTGTGAGTTTGCAGAGTAGAGCTTTCTTTACCTGTGATAAGTACTGACCACTAATCACTTCAGCCCCGGACCATTATGCTGCCTAAGGACCAGAGGACTTTTTCCAATTTGGCACTGCGTCGCTTTAACTGCTAATTGCGCGGTCATGCAATGCTGTACCCAAACTAAATTTGCGTCCTTTTCTTCCTACAAGTAGAGCTTTCTTTTGATGGTATTTGATCACCTCTGCCGTTTTTATTTTTTGCGCTATAAACGGAAAAAGACCGAAAATTTTGAAAAAAAATGATATTTTCTATATAAAAAAATGTTATAAAAAAAATCCAATAAACTCAATTTTAGTCATACATTTAGGCCAAAATGTATTCGGCCACATGTCTTTGGTAAAAAAAATGTCAATAAGCGTATATTTATTGGTTTGCGCAAAAGTTATAGCGTCTAAAAACTAGGGTACATTTTCTGGAATTTACACAGCTTTTAGTTTATGACTGCCTATGTCATTTCTTGAGGTGCTAAAATGGCAGGGCAGTACAACCCCCCCACCCCCCCAAATGACCCCATTTTGGAAAGTAGACACCCCAAGGAAATTGCTGAGAGGCATGTTGAGCCCATTGAATATTTATTTTTTTGTCCCAAGTGATTAAATAATGACAAAAAAAAAATATTTACAAAAAGTTGTCACTAAATGATATATTGCTCACACAGGCCATGGGCCTATGTGGAATTGCACCCCAAAATACATTCAGCTTCTTCTCCTGAGTATGGGGATACCACATGTGTGGGACTTTTTGGGAGCCTAGCCGCGTACGGGGCCCCGAAAACCAATCACTGCCTTCAGGATTTCTAAGGGCGTAAATTTTTGATTTCACTCCTCACTACCTATCACAGTTTTGAAGGCCATAAAATGCCCAGATGGCACAAAACCCCCCCAAATTACCCCATTTTGGAATGTAGACACCCCAAGCTATTTGCTGAGAGGCATGTTGAGTCCATGGAATATTTTATATTTTGACACAAGTTGCGGGAATGTGACAAATTTTTTTTTTTTTTTGCACAAAGTTGTCACTAAATGATATATTGCTCACACAGGCCATGGGCATATGTGGAATTGCACCCCAAAATACATTTAGCTGCTTCTCCTGAGTATGGGGATACCACATGTGTGGGACTTTTTGGGAGCCTAGCTGCGTACGGGGCCCCGAAAACCAATCACCGCCTTCAGGATTTCTAAGGGTGTAAATTTTTGATTTCACTCTTCACTGCCTATCACAGTTTCGGAGGCCATGGAATGCCCAGGTGGCACAAAACCCCCCCAAATGACCCCATTTTGGAAAGTAGACACCCCAAGCTATTTGCTGAGAGGCATGGTGAGTATTTTACAGCTCTCATTTGTTTTTGAAAATGAAGAAAGACAAGAAAAATCTTTTTTTTTTCTTTTTTCAATTTTCAAAACTTTGTGACAAAAAGTGAGGTCTGCAAAATACTCACTATACCTCTCAGCAAATAGCTTGGGGTGTCTACTTTCCAAAATGGGGTCATTTGGGGGGGTTTTGTGCCACCTGGGCATTCCATGGCCTCCGAAACTGTGATAGGCAGTGAAGAGTGAAATCAAAAATTTACGCCCTTAGAAAGCCTGTAGGCGGTGCTTGGTTTTCGGGGTCCCGTACGCGGCTAGGCTCCCAAAAAGTCTCACATATGTGGTATTCCCGTACTCAGGAGAAGCAACAGAATGTATTTTGGGGTGTAATTTCACATATTCCCATGGCATGTTTGAGCAATATATCATTTAGTGACAACTTTGTGCAAAACTTGTGTCACAATATAAAATATTCCATGGACTCGACATGACTCTCAGCAAATAGCTTGGGGTGTCTACTTTCCAAAATGGGGTAATTTGGGGGGGTTTGAACTGTCCTGGCATTTTATGCACAACATTTAGAAGCTTATGTCACACATCACCCACTCTTCTAACCACTTGAAGACAAAGCCCTTTCTGACACTTTTTGTTTACATGAAAAATTTTTTATTTTTTTTGCAAGAAAATTACTTTGAAACCCCAAACATTATTATATATTTTTTTAAAGCAAATGCCCTACAGACTAAAATGGTGGGTGTTTCATTTTTTTTTTCACACAGTATTTGCGCAGCGATTTTTCAAACGCATTTTTTTGGGAAAAAACATACTTTTTTAAATTTTAATGGACTAAAACACACTATATTGCCCAAATGTTTGATGAAATAAAAAAGATGATCTTATGCCGAGTACATGGATACCAAACATGACATGCTTTAAAATTGCGCACAAACGTGCAGTGGCGACAAACTAAATACATTTTTAAAAGCCTTTAAAAGCCTTTACAGGTTACCACTTTAGATTTACAGAGGAGGTCTACCTCTAAAATTACTGCCCTCGATCTGACGTTCGTGGTGACACCTCACATGCATGGTGCAATTGCTGTTTACATTTGACGCCAGACCGACGCTTGCGTTCGCCTTAGCGCGAGAGCAGGGGGAGACAGGGGTGCTTTTTTTTTTCTTTATTATTTTTTTGCTTTTTTATCTTATTTTTAAACTGTTCCTTTCATTATTTTTTTTTATCATTTTTATTGTTATCTCAGGGAATGTAAATATCCCCTATGATAGCAATAGGTAGTGACAGGTACTCTTTTTTGAAAAAATTGGGGTCTATTAGACCCTAGATCTCTCCTCTGCCCTCAAAGCATGTGACCACACCAAGATCGGTGTGATAAAATGCTTTCCCAATTTCCCAATGGCGCTGTTTACATCCGGCGAAATCTAAGTCATGAAATGCTCGTAGCTTCCGGTTTCTTAGGCCATAGAGATGTTTGGAGCCACTCTGGTCTCTGATCAGCTCTATGGTCAGCTGGCTGAACCACCGGCTGCATTCTCAGGTTCCCTGTTGAGACAGGAGAGCCAGAGAAAAACACGGAAGACGGGGGGGTGGGGGGGGCATTCCCTCCCACTGCTTGTAAAAGCAGTCTAGAGGCTAATTAGCCGCTAGGATTGATTTCACATGAAAGCCGACCGCTGGCTGAAAAGAATGATACCAAGATGATACCTAAACCTGCAGGCATCATTCTGGTATAACCACTCAAAGTCGTGAATGGCGTACCTGAAGACAAAAAAATGGTTAACAATAAAACACAGTAAACGGTAAAGTATAAAAAATTGCATACCTGAAAAGCAAACATGATAAAACATAATAACAATAAAACATTGCAGAATAGAATACAGTAAAAAAGAGCAGAACAATAGAGAGAGAATAGAGCGAAAGAGAACAATAAAACGACAACTATTTTTTTTTATTTTATATATATATATTTTTTTTTTTACACTTTTTTTTTGTAACTAACTTTTATAACTGTAACCGGTTCCAGGTTCGGGTCTCTCAAAATGCGATGGCATCTTGGGAGACCCTGTGAAAGTTTGCCTAGTCTGTGCAATGCTGTACCCTACGCTAATACTCAACTAGTGTATGGTAGCGTTCAAAACATTCACCAATGCAAAGACCAGGATTGTCAGGACAGGAGGGACAATAATAGCGGGTGTCACGCCTATATCCGCGCTTGCTGCAGACACAACATCTTTTTTGGGGGGGTCCGTTGGGTAGGGGTACTCGGGAGGACAGAAAGAAAATGCCTCTCATGCAGCCGTCTGCATTTGGTTGGGGATGTGAATGGGGGAATTACGGGTGCTGCAGAAGTGGTGGGTTCCCAATTAGGATTGGCGAATGCAGCAGGAAGGGCATGATGGGCACGACAGGCCTGTTTGTCTTCTTCTTGGTGGCAGCGGGACACTACTTGTGCTTGCCACCTCACCAGCTTGAACTGCACTTATGGGACTCGCCACGTCACCAAGTGTTACTGCAGTGCTGGTTTGACTACGACCGGGGTGTACTAGGCCGCTGGTGCTTGCCACTTCACCAAAACGCTACCAAAAAAACTGTTAGCGATCGCAGGAATCAGGCCTGACTCTGCGGACGCTGCAGTTATGCGTTTAGTGTTTTGTAAGTGACAGTGATTGATCGATACTGCACTTGGGTGGGCTGGGCTGGGCGGAGGGGCAAAACGCAGGTGCTAGCAGTTATCTGGGCTGATCCCCCCTAACACTGCATTTTTGGGAACCCTAAACTGCTGGGGACGCTAGTATAGATCTGATCGGATCAGATATTGATCCGATCAGATACTATACCACTAAGTGAGGTGTACGGTGCATGCGTGGGTGTTAGCGGTACTGGCGCTAACCTGACGCTGCCTGGGGCTGGTGCTTGCCAATTCACCAAAATGCTAGCAAAAAAACTGTTAGCGATCGCAGGGATCAGGCCTGGCTCTGCGAACGCTGCAGTTATGCGTTTAGTGTTTTGTAAGTGACAGTGATCGATCAATACTGCACTTGGGTGGGCTGGGCCGGGCGGAGGGGCAAAACGCAGGTGCTAGCAGGTATCTGGGCTGATCCCGCTAACGCTGTGTTGTTGGGAACCCTAAACTGCTGGGGACGCTAGTATAGATCTGATCAGATCAGATATTGATCCGTTCAGATACTATACCACTAAGGGAGGCGTATGCTGCGTGCGTGGGTGTTAGCGGTATTGGCGCTAATCTGACGCTGCCTGGGGCAACGCATATCACCGCCGGGCGATCCGGGGGCTAAACCTTTATTTGGTAATTAACGGCGGGTGCCCTGACACTATAAAAATAAACGAACTAACCAGCGTCACCCGTAACAGTTATATGGTGATCAGTGGTGAAAGGGTTAACTAGGGGGCAATCAAGGGGTTAAAACATTTATTAGATAGTATATGGGGGTCCCTGTCGCTATAAAACGCTGATGGTGAACCTAAATATTCTAACTAGCGTCACCGTCACGGGGGGTGATCAAGGAGTTAAAACTTTGTTAGGGGGGTATCCTAGACCTAAAGGGGGCTAACACTCACTGCCCTAACACACTAACTGTCACAAACTGACACCATGCAGTAATAAAAAAATAAAAATAAATAAATAAACTGCTTGGTGTCAGTGTGACGGGGGGGGGGGGTGATTGGGGGGTAAAGGGGGGTGTAATGTGTGCCTGGCATGTTCTACTGTGTGTGTGTTTGGTGCACTCACATTTCAGTCTTCTCTCCTCGGCGCCGGAACGGAAACTGCCGAGCCGAGGAGAGATGACATCACATCCTCTGCCTCTGTGTACTACACAGAGGCAGGGGAAGAATCTCATTGGCTGGGAGCGATCGCGAGGGGGGGCCACGATCGGATGGCCTCCCCCTCATCTCTGATCGCTGCCAGACCAAAGGCGACCGCCGCTGGCACTGGGGGGGGTCCGACCGGACCCCCCACCCGCAGGAAGGCAAGGACGTATATGTATGTCCTTTTGCCTGCCCGTGCCGCTCTGTGGACGTATATAGTCGTGCGGCGGTCGTCAAGTGGTTAAGGAGGCGTTCGGGCCTGTTACGCACACTCCACGTGCAGGAAGTTGGCACTGCGCTGCGCTAATCACAAGCAGTGAGACATTTTCCCAATGTGCGGCTGCAGAGATCGGGAATTGTCTCACTGCCTGTGATTAGCGCAGCACAGTGCCGACTTCCTGGCGGGCTCTACATGTGGAGTGTGCGAACACGCCTGAGCCCATCCTTACTGACCATCAACACCAACACTTGTTCAAACTCTCCCTTGAAGTAAAAAATACACACAGTTGTTTATATACAATTTATTAAAAAATCGTTAATAAAGGTTACGTGTTATACCAGTAGTGAAACACATCCTTGTTAGCTTTGGAAAATAAAGGTATTCAAATATACAACAAGGCATTACTTATGCTGTTAAATGTAATGGCTTCCCCCTAAAACTGGATACACACTATATAACTTTTGTTGTTCGATTTACTTTAGATTTGCCTGATTGCATACAAATTGAAAGTGTTTAGGTTTGACCTCATATTATATGGTTTTGGTAAATCTAAAGCAAAAAATCTAAAGACAATTGTTTAGTGTGTATCCAGCACAAGGCTAGTTGTTAGGGATCTGGCAGCCATTAAAATTCTAACAATCAGTGACTCATCCCCCACCCAGGCCATTGAGCTTTCAGCCAGGGATTTACTCTTGAACTATACCAGGCCACATGCCCTCAACATGGATAGGGCACCTAACCAAGGGGGATGTCCTAGATAAAGCACCTTGCTCTCATGTTGATGAGTACAATGGCCATTTAACACCTGGCCTAGAGGCTGTGAGGGTCTGCGGGCAGGAAGCTTATCAGAATCTGGAAGCCACTTTTGAAAATAAGGGGATGCAGCCAACCCTCTTGTAAATAAGTAAGGGGTAGACAATACCCTTACTCATTCACACAAAAAAAGTAAACAGTAAAATTACACACTGACACTTTTTGACAAGTCCTTTAAAAAAAAAGAAAAAAAATGACCCACAATGTAAATCTATCGTCAATCACATTGTCCAACAATGTAGATCCTTATTAATCATGGTGAATGACGTTCACAAACTTGTCAAAAGAAAAGACTTGCGAACATATCCAATCTCATCCGTCACTTGTCACAGATTACAGGTCCCTTGCTCCTGCAGCTGCATGTAAACAAAGAGGGAAGGAATCCTGGGTCACATCATTGAACAAATATGAGCATGACTTTATTCTGCCAGTGATGTTATGGGGGTCATTGAGTTACTTTTTTGTGCGGGTCAGTGGTTGTCATTCCTCATGATTAGGATCTGCATTGCTGGACGTAATTGACAAGGTAATTGACAATGGATTTACATTGTTAGATCTGTTTTTTTTCTAAGAGAATTATGGACAAAGTTTTTTTGGCCAGATTTCTCTTCTGGGTCAAAGGAGTGCACTTACTTGTGATTGCTCAGTTCTCAGGCTTAGAGGCACTGGGGGACAGCTACAGCATCAGATCAATGTGGCAACATACAGGTGAGTATGTGTGTGTGTGTTTGTTTTTTTGGACTCCCACACTTCTTTAAGTAAAGGATCTCTCAAAAAGTGTTAGTGCTTTTATTTACCCCATACTCATTCATATAAGGTATTATTTTTAAAGGAAGTTTCAACATTCTAATTAGCTCCCTGCCTATAGACCCCCACAAACACTGGGCCACAAATTGAGATAAAGAGGCCCTTTTCTTCATTAAAATGGGGATAACGTGCATTGCTGGAGGGAAGAGGTCCCCATAGGCAAGATAACCTCCATGTTGAGGTCATGTGGCTTTGTATGGTTCGGAATGAGAGGTGTGAACATTTGTCACTTTCCAGCATGCTTGGATTAGGGTCCAGGTGGTATGGATTTTGGGGGGGACCCCATGCTTTTCTTTTTCTTTTTGCGTGGGATCCTCCTTGACATTTATAAAAGAACCTCATTGAGGATAAGGGCCTGTTATGTATTTTTATGGGGAACCCCCAAGCTGTTTTTTTGGTCTGGTTTAGATGAAAAAAATCTTCTACAAAGTGTTTACACACAGAAGAAAGCAGCCAGGACCCTTCATTTACTGGCAATTCAAACTGTATTTTTTCCTTTGTAAATGTCAGTTTTGCTTAAGGGCACCCCCAGGCATGTAGGGGGATGTTAAATTATTTCATTTCATACATTGTTACACTTTTATGACAATTAATGAGTATAGTTAAACTGATATTTCTGAGTGCGATTAACTGTATATGATGAATTGCAGGAACGTTATTAAAGTCATTAATTTGATGTTAGAGCAAGGCACTATTATACTGTTTCTAATTGGTCATTTTCTTTTTCTGCTAGTGCAGGCTTTTTATGGAAACAATAAATGCAAATGTGCCCTGCTTTGCCCAAACCATCACATTCTTATTGCTATGTTACAGTAAACAGTGAGCGAAGTGGGTAGGTTCCCATTTTGCCTGTCAACATTACTCACCCTTCACTGTAGCCTAGCAATGGAAACATTTCCTACTGCTAGGCTATACTGGCCCATATGCTGCATAAGCCTAGTAAAATATTATAGTTAGCACCTTGCACACTGTACTGATGTACTAGCATCAGACAATTGTGACAGAAAAAAACACAAGGATGGGTATTTGCTTATATTTGTCCGAGTATACACACAAACATACTGACCGGAAACTCAGATTTCTGTATTTTTTTTTAACTGATCAAACGCAGCGCATGTCTACACATCTGTGTGTATAGGTACATTGAAAACAATGGTCTGCATTTAGATCAGGAACAAAAAATGCCTGTATGACTTAAAACTGAGCATTTTTAGGCAGTGGTGTGCAACGGGCCTTAGTATATCTTTTCGATTTAACTTAACCTCACACCGGCTGCACATATATATATGCGGCTTCTCAGCCTGTGAGCCTTCATGCCGAGTGGTCACATATATGTGGCCCTGTGTAAACCCCTTACTGTGCTGAGAGCACGCTCCCAGCGCGGTAGCTGGCATTTACCGGAAAGCTCACGATGCATACTAGCAATCGGGAGCTTTGCGATCATGTGACTGCTGTGACAGCCATTGACAGAGGTCACGTGACCTGAATTCCGGCTTCCGCATTTAGAACCCTTAAAGGGCCTGGGAGGCGGCCAGTAGGAAGGGGTTAAGCACATGGGATATTCCATTTTAAGGCTGGCCATAGATGGCTCATATGCCAGCTAATCCTGCTAAATCAGTGGAAATTTGGACTGTGGGTGGCCTTGCAAGCACCAAACAGCTCAAAAAAAGTGACTGTGCAGCAACTCCACTGTATTTAGGCAACCTCCGGTGCATGACTGTTGAAAACAATATCCAACAGTGGAGACTCTTCCATTTACACTGTTCAGCATGGATGGGAGAACTGCTTAAATTTCTCTTGTTCAGCCCACAGGCAGAATGAGAGAAAATTTAGCTGTGTATGGTTAGCTTAGGGCATCTATGACCTTACTGGTCTTTTTCTCCAAGTTTGTTGTTCTATGACCAAGACCCTGTACCTGCCTAGTTAGGCATTTGATGCCAGCTTCTAGATCTTTCACAGTACCTGCTGTATAGAGGTGGCTCAGCTGGATTAGCAAAATCATATACAGTCGTATGCAAAAGTTTAGGAACCCCTGATAATTTCCATGATTGTCATTTATAAATATTTGGGTGTTTGAATCAGCAATTTCATTTTGATCTATCAAATAACTGAAGGACACAGTAATATTTCAGTAGTGAAATGAGGTTTATTGGATTAACAGAAAACGCGCAATATGCATCAAAACGAAATTAGACAAGTGCATAAATTTGGGCACCCTTGTCATTTTGCTGATTTGAATACCTGTAACTATTTAGCACTGATTAATTGGAACACACAATTGGTTTGGTGAGCTCATTAAGCCTTGAACGTCATAGACAGGTGCATCCAATCATGAGAAAAGGTATTTAAGGTGGCCAATTGCAAGTTGTTGTTCTCTTTGACTCTCCTCTGAAGAGTGGCAACGTGGGGGCCTCAAAACAACTCTCAAATGACCTGAAAACAAAGATTTTTCTACATTATGGTTTAGGGGAAGGCTACAAAAAGTTATGACAGAGATATAAGCTGTCAGTGTCCACTGTGAGGAACATAGTGAGGAAATGGAAGACCACAGGCACAGTTCTTGTTAAGGCCAGAAGTGGCAGGCCACATAAAATATTGGAGAGGCAAAGGCGAAGGATGCTGAGAATGGTCAAAAACAGCCTGCGGACCACCTCCAAGGTCCTACAAAATCAACTTGCTGCAGATGGTGTCACTGTGCATCCTTCAACAATTCAGCACACTTTGCACAGGGAAAAGTTGTTTGGGAGAGTGATGCGAAAGAAGCCTTTTCTGCACACATGCCACAAACGGAGTCGCTTGGAGTATGCAAACGCACATTTGGACAAGCCAGCTTCATTTTGGAATAAGGTGCCT
Organism: Aquarana catesbeiana; assembly: GCF_042186555.1. NCBI lineage: Eukaryota > Metazoa > Chordata > Amphibia > Anura > Ranidae > Aquarana > Aquarana catesbeiana. Next base: position 465,351,990 of record NC_133325.1, read on the forward strand.
TGACTGATGAAACAAAGATTGAGTTATTTGGTCATAACAAGGAGGGTTATGCATGGCGGCAAAAAAACACAGCATTCCATGAAAAACACTTGCTACCCACAGTAAAATTTGGTGGAGGTTCCATCATGCTGTGGGGCTGTGTGGCCAGTGCCGGTACTGGGAATCTGGTTAAAGTTGAGGGTTGCATGGATTCCAATCAATATCAGCAGATTCTTGAGAATAATGTTGAGGAATTAGTCACAAAGTTGAAGTTACGCCAGGGCTGGATATTTCAACAAGACAACGACCTAAAACACTGCTCAAAATCTACTCGGGCATTTATGCAGAGGAACAAGTACAATGTTCTGGAATGACCATCCCAGTCCCCAGACCTGAATATCATTGAACATCTGTGGGGTGATTTGAAGCGGGCTGCCCATGCTCAGCAACCATCAAACCTAACTGAACTGGAGATGTTTTGTAGGGAGGAATGGTCCAAAATACAATTATCCAGACACTCATTACAGGCTATAGGAAGCGTCTAGAGGCTGTTATTTCTGCTAAAGGAGGCTCTACTAAATATTGATGTGATTTTTCTGTTGGGGTGCCCAAATTTATGGACTCGTCTAATTTCGTTTTGATGCATAGCACGCATTTTCTGTTAATCCAATAAACCTCATTTCACTACTGAAATATTACTGTGTCCTTCAGTTATTTGATAGATCAAAATGAAATTGCTGATCCAAACACCCAAATATTTATAAATGACAATCATGGAAATTGTCAGGGGTTCCTAAACTTTTGCATACGACTGTAAAGATGCTGCTTGTGTCCTAAAGAAAGGTTGGGATCTCCACTAAGGTGTAGTGTGCAGGCTGCATATAGAAAAGGTAGCTACCATGTGTATGAATTGGGATCAAGGATTGATCTTTTTTCTATAGTTTTGGAAGGTGTGTCAAGTCACTTCTTCAACATATTATTTGCCCACTGAGAAGAGTAAGATGTGTCAGGTTGTCACGGTACTGCTGAAAATGAGTGAAAAATTAATTGCCTAGAGTGAAGTTTATATCCAATCCATCAGAAAAAGCACCAAGCACATGCACAATCATCATTTTACAGTACACTTGACAGTATGATAAAGGCACTAAACTGGCCATCTAATGGTGCCTGCTATACTTTATACTGTAAATTTATACTGTAAATTTTTCCATCATCCCTTATGCTCTGAATTGTGGTTGCTGTCATATGCTTATATCACCACTACCTAGCACCTTCTTACTGGCCCAGTGCTATGGGATTTAGGGGTACCAAAGGCACTCTTGAAGATATCAACAATGTATGTAGTGTTTGAAGTTTAGACCTATGGCTAGCTTAGTGCATATATCATAATAAAAGGTACAATTTAAAATTAGCTGTGGAAAGATTGTGAATTAACCTATACTCTAAAATACATTGGTATGAAATCAGATTCTATACATGTCTATTAAAAAGGGTGACCTAAAAAAAACTGTTGAATGTACTAGTAATATCAAAGACTAATTAAAAGATGAAGTTCAGTAAATAATTACCTACATTACCTGGATTACCTAACATCTACAGCTTGTCCATGCGTTGCATTAAGGCTGCACGTTAAATTTGAACCACACCACAAATCAGACATAAGCCTTTTTTCCAATGCAGTACACTACAACTATGGTAGTGCGTTACTGTGGTGTGCTGCATTGCAGGGTGCTTTTCTTTCATTCATTGGAATGCCATTGAAAATGAATGGCACCTCAATGCACTAACGTGTACGTTATTCTTTGCCATGTGTTGCGGTAATGCGCCCTGTATTTTCCGCCCATCGTTCCCTGTTTATGAAATGCCAACAGGTCCCATCAGACAAAACTGCATATAACCAAATCTGTAAAAGCTCATTTCTGAAGTGTATAAACAAAGTCATATGAAGAAAGGTAAATATACTATCTACAAAAGGGCTCACATACTGAGAACCAAAACTAGGAACAGCTCAATACATTAAAGAGAAGGCAAATCTTTAAAACCGAGGTTACATTTTGAAAATATGTTATCAAGTCTGAACAGGTTGGCATATAGCTTTTTATATTTCCAACTTTCTATGTTATAGCTAAAGCATGCAGGTTAAAGGTCATCACTACTAGCATGAAACCTATATCTATTTTTACCCCACATCACAAGGGATTCTCAGCCTTTAACAAACTGTCTTTATGCATTTTGTACAAAAGTTCTTTTTTGTTATTTAATGGCTTTGACGAGGCAGAATCTCTAAGAAAATTGGTTTCTGAAAAAGTAAAGCCTAAGGTTATAGCTCATTCTTCCACTTGACCAAAAGCTGATAATGGAGAAGTGGTTTCTACATTTTAAGAAGTTATTTTAGGTTATAGATAATGCTTACTGTCACAAAATCATGCTCATATGTTAGCATCTTTGGTTCTGTTCATAAAAGCTTTTTACTTTCTTCACTTTATAGAAGCTAAAAAAAGAGTAATTTCTAGCACAACGCCTAACCTTGCACTGACCTTCTTGTATAAAGCTTTCTTGTGAAATTGAGCATGTAAATTAAAAATTTTTCTTATGCACGTTAAAAAAAAAAAAAAACATCCAGTTAGGACTAGCAAGAGGTTTAGATTGGCCGCTACCATGGGTTTGTTGTAAATAGCTGGCATTTTGATCGAAAAACTTACCAGGTTCTATGTCAGAAATAGGAAGCAACCCACAAAGTTTGGGAACTTTGAACAAGAAGTAACGTGTGTGTGTGTGTATATATATATATATATATATATATATATATATATATATATATATATATATATATATATATATATATATATATATATATATATATATATATATATATATATATATATATATATACTGTATATACACAGTGGGGACAGAAAGTATTCAGACCCCCTTAAATTTTTCACTCTGTTATATTGCAGCCATTTGTTAAAATCATTTGTTAATTTTTTTTCCCTCATTAATGTACACATAGCACCCCATATTGACAGAAAAACACAGAATTGTTGAAATTTTTGCAGATTTATTAAAAAAGAAAAACTGAAATATCACATGGTCCTAAGTATTCAGACCCTTTGCTGTGACGCTCATATATTTAACTCAGGTGCTGTCCATTTCTTCTGATCATCCTTGAGATGGTTCTACACCTTCATTTGAGTCCAGCTGTGTTTGATTATACTGATTGGACTTGATTAGGAAAACCACACACCCGTCTATATAAGACCTTACAGCTCACAGTGCATGTCAGAGCAAATGAGAATCATGAGGTCAAAGGAACTGCCTGAAGAGCTCAGAGACAGAATTGTGGCAAGGCACAGATCTGGCCAAGGTTACAAAAAAAGTTCTGCTGCACTTAAGGTTCCTAAGAGCACAGTGGCCGCCATAATTCTTAAATGGGAGACATTTGGGACGAACAGAACCCTTCCTAGAGCTGGCCATCCGGCAAAACTGAGGTATCGAGGGAGAAGAGCCTTGGTGAGAGAGGTAAAGAAGAACCCAAAGATCACTGTGGCTGAGCTCCAGAGATGCCGTCGGGAGATGGGAGAAAGTTGTAGAAAGTCAACCATCACTGCAGCCCTCCACCAGTCAGGGCTTTATGGCAGAGTGGCCCGACGGAAGCCTCTCCTCTGTGCAAGACACATGAAAGCCTGCATGGAGTTTGCTAAAAAAACACCTGAAGGACTCCAAGATGGTGAGAAATAAGATTCTTTGGTCTGATAAGACCAAGATAGAACTTTTTGGCCTTAATTCTAAGCGGTATGTGTGGAGAAAAGCAGGCACTTCTCATCACCTGTCCAATACAGTCCCAACAGTGAAGCATGGGGGTGGCAGCATCATCCTCTGGGGGGGTTTTTCAGCTGCAGGGACAGGATGACTGGTTGCAATCAAGGGAAAGATGAATGCGGCCAAGTACAGGGATATCCTGGACGAAAACCTTCTCCAGACTGCTCAGGACCTCAGACTGGGCCGAAGGTTTACCTTCCAACAAGACAATGACCCTAAGCACACAGCTAAAATAACGAAGGAGTGGTTTTACAACAACTCCATGACTGTTCTTGAATAGCCCAGCCAGAGTCCTGACTTAAACCCAATTGAGCATCTCTGGACAGACCTAAAAACGGCTGTCCACCAACGTTTACCATCCAACCTGACAGAACTGGAGAGGATCTGCAAGGAGGAATGGCAGAGGATCCCCAAATCCAGGTGTGAAAAACTTGTTGCATCTTTCCCAAAAAGACTCATGGCTGTATTAGATCAAAAGGGTGCTTCTACTAAATACTGAGCAACGGTTCTGAATACTTAGGACCATGTGATATTTCAGTTTTTCTTTTTTAATAAATCTGCAAAAATGTCAAAAATTCTGTGTTTTTCTGTCAATATGGGGTGCTGTGTGCACATTAATGAGGAAAAAATTAACTTAAATGATTTTAGCAAATGGCTGCAATATACCAAAGAGTGAAAAATTTAAGGGGGTCTGAATACTTTCCGTCCCTACTGTGTGTGTGTGTGTATACATATATATATATATATATATATATATATATATATATATATATATATATATATATATATATTATATCATATCATATATCAGCTGTCAGCGGGCTTCCCCACTGACAGCTGAAATTTGAACAAAAGAATGCTAGCAATAAAAAATAAAGAAAAATAACAGCGTGCCTCCCCTATACCAGACCCTTCAAGGGAAACCCCACACCAAAATGTAAAAAAAAACAGTGTGGGGTCCCTCCAAAAATCCATACCAGACCTTAATCCGAGCATGCAGCTAGGCAGGCCAGGAAATGGGGGGGGGGGGGGGGGGACCGCCGACCCGAAGAAAGGAAAAAAAAAACTCTAGTCCCGACGAAGGCTCCCGTCATCTGCCAGCTCTGCTGTCTGATCATTTTTAAATAGCTAAGGGGCGGACCACCCAATGACATCACTGGTTGGCCCCAACCCTTAGTTATTTGAGAAATATTTATTTTTTGTCTTTTTTTTTTAATAAAGGAATTGTCAAAAACTGTCTCTGTGTTTTTATTTACTTTTTACACTTTTATGGTGAATGAGTAGAGGTATTATGTATCCCATATTCATTCACATAGGGGGGGCCGTGATCTAGGGGCCCTTGTTAACTAAGTCACCCCCAAAACCCCACACCACTGGCCAGGGTAGTAGGGAAGAGGCCCTTGTCCCCGTCAACATTGAGACTTGGTGCTCCAAAGCACCCTCCACTTGCTCGCTCCCTCCCCTTTCCTGGCCTGCCGAGCTGCATGCTCGGATAAGGGTCTGGTATGGATTTTGGGAGGACCCCACGCCATTTTTTTACATTTTGGCGTGGGGACCCCCAGATACCACCCCCCCCATGTAAATGAGATTGGGATACATAATACCCCTTGTGGTGGTGTGATACCCCACCAGTATTTGGACGCAGGATTCTTAACCAGGCAGGTTGAGGGGCTCCAGTTTATTTGCTTATTTGGGAGGAAACTGGATTTTCAGTTTCCTCATTGTTTACTAAAGTCCACTTTGGGACCTGGAGCCCGGAGATTTTGTAGTGATCCGGGTGGGATGAAATCCCCAGTCCTGGGTCCAGGTTTTGAGATCCACCAGCATACTGACTGGTCAGGTGTGTGTTGGGCTATTTGTAGACACCTGACCATAGTTCTGGGCTCCACCCTCCCGAGGAGTCCAGGCAAGCAAGGGAGAAGTGTGCATGTCTGCCCAGGTCTGTCTGTCAGAGTAGACAGAGGGTCTAAGGCTGTGGGCTGGAAAAGGAAGCTGGAAAAGAGTGCTGAGGTACTGGGTGTACAGGAACTCTGTTATAGAGCCGAGAGGGTTGAAGCATAAGTCTGAGCAGCAGTGCTGCTAAAGAGAGCCAGGTGGCTTGGTATTTTTGATTGAACTTACATTGTTGCTGTGGAAAGCTGAAACCCCTGTGTGGGCAACTCTTCTGTTATCGGACATTTTCTTTCTTTAATAAAAGTGGGCCTACAAGCCCTTAAAACTGCATATCTGGCGTGGACTCAGCTCACTGGTAAGCTCTACCTTTTAAGCTAAACCAACCCCAGATATTACACCCTATTCATTCACCAAAAAATTATAAAAAGTAAATAAGAACACAGAGACAGTTTTTTGACAATTCCTTTAAAAATATATATATATATATATCCCCCAAAGTAAATCCAGTGTCAATTACAAAGCCCGCCGCTACCGCTGACCCAAAAAAAAAAATCCTCAGGTCCCAACAAAGGCTCCCACCATCTGTCAGCACAGCCATCTGACAGTGACGTGACGTGACGTCATTGACCGGGGTAATGTCTAACAGTGTTTATGGTTTTTGTTCAGGAAATTACATTCATTATAAAAATGTACTTTGAAATGACATTTGTCCAATCATCAAATATAATATAAAGAATTTTCAAGAATATTTTCTTTTGAAAAATTACTAGTGTATAGCCAGCTTTGCTCTCAGCTGGAAACAAGGTATTAAGTAGTCTCCCAGAGCATACACATCTCTGCACTGCACTCTTCCACTTACTTACTCACACTCAAACTACAGAGAACAAGCCCCATCTTTGGTGCTTAGTCAATAAAATCACAAAGAATATAATAGAAAAAACTACCAAAAAATTCCACCCTTAGTTTTCTCAACACTAGGACAGCCCACAGTAGTGCATCTTTTTGTATCCTATTACATATACAGGGCTAGAAACCAAATGTGCAGCATGATGTATCTAGATTTGTTATGGCGAGCCATGTATTTTCGACTACATTTAAAGTGGTTGTAAAGGCAGTAGGTTTTTTAATCTTAATGCATTCTATGCAATAAGATAAAAAGCCTTCTGTGTGCAGCAGCCCCCTTAACACTTAGCTGAACTCCATCTAGATCCAGCAATGTTGCAGGAGTATCATGGTTGTCCCAGGACTCCCCTCCTCATGGCTAAGACAGCAGCGCTGCACCATTGGCTCCCGTTGCTGTCAATCAAAGTCAGCCAGTCAATGAAGAGAGTAGCGGGGCGGAGCTGGGCCTCGGCTTCATGTCTAAATGGACACAGGCAGCTGCGGCTTGGGAGAACCATTACATGTGGGTATTGCTTGATGTGTACTCACTGTATAGCTCTATCCCACATGAGGTTGGTCTCTGGGCATTAAATCATTTTTTGTTTGAGTCACATGTCTCGACAGGCTAAATTTTTGGTGGATAGCACCACATTTTGTTTAGAACACAATTATTTTATATTTCAAGACAAATTCTACTTACAAACCAGGGGCACAGCAATGGGTGCCAGTTTTGCCCCGTGTTATGCTAATATCAATATGAGCTTATGGGAGGAACAGTCTGTTTGTCATAACAACCCTTTTGTAAAGCAAATCATCTTTTATGAATGTTATATTGACAATGTGCTTTTTGATATGGGATGGTAGCCGAGATCTTTTCTTGTCCTTTGTTAATCATTGCAATGACATCGATCTGGGCTTGAGCTTTACCTATGTAATTGATCCAGATCCTTTGGTGTTTCTGGAACTTGAACTATTTCATGATGCGGGTTCCATTCACACCAGGAACCATTCCAGGCCAATTGTGGGCAACTCTTTTCTTCATTTTGATAGTTGCCACCATCCGGCCCGGAATAATAATATACCTAAAGGTCAGTTTTTGAGGCTAAAGAGGAAATGTTCTAAACCTCAAGACTTTACATTCCAGAGTCGAACAATGGCTGAGAAGTTTAAGGAAAAGGGGTACCCCCGATGTCTCCTCACAGAGGCCTTTATGTGTAGACCATTGTCCCAAAAATAAGCCTAATAATACTCCACCCAAACAGGCCATTAGATTTATCACAGGGTTTAACAATAATTACAGATGTATCACTAGGGTCATGAATAAACATTGGCACATTCTTCAATCTGATCCTACTTTGGGATCTCTTCTTCCGGAGGCACCCCAATTGGTCTTCAGAAGGGCCGTACATTAAAAAATATGGTTGCCCCCAATATCCCCAAACCTTTGCCTGAGAAACCAACCAACATTAGAGGATTATTTGATGATCGGGCGGGCATCTTTCAATGCCGGAAGAGAGGTTGCCTCACCTGCCAATCCATCCCTCGGTAATAGATAATTCTAGCAAGGCCTATGCCATACGACAGTTCATTACATATTCAACCCAGTTCGTAGTGTATGTTTTGAAATGCCCATGTAATTTCCTTTATGTGGGAAGAACCATAAGTATACTGCGAACTAGAGTTGGAGAGCACTGTAGATTTATTACAAAAGGCACAGACAAACATAGTGTGCAAGCCACTTTTCTCGTTACCATACTTCAAAACCTTGACAGTATTAGCTATTGAACACATCCCTAAGGGGTCTCTTACAAACAATGAGAGAGTAGCCGGCCTCCTCCCCTCCTCTTCTTTGGTATTCCGCTCTCTGAGGCGCTGGGTTGGTAGACAGCCTTTCGCTCCCCGCACCTTGGTCAACTTATCCACGTCACTGTACATCCACATTGTGACAGCTTTTCATCAGGTACTTTTGGACATCTGGTGCACCCGTTCCCTCTCCCGGGTAGCACTGGAGGTGGGACAGTCATCTTTCCACCTCTCCTGGCTCTTTAGTGTGTACTGAAGACATTGTGCGTTTTTGTATATGCAGGACATTTTATGTGGATCTGTTATGGTGATGTTCAATGTTATTTTATCTTTTTCTTTGGACACTTATGCATTTCTTGGCAGCTACATACACCATTTGTTTTCTTGCCAATAAAGTATTCAATATCACATGGATTGTTTTTATTATTGACTATATACCATCTTCAGGAACAGCGCTTCCCTAGTTGTTTGACAGAGCACATGCCCTCTAAAACCAGGGAGAAGCTATACACCATGGAGAATCTGACACTAGCAGTAGGGCACTATTCCTCCCACTGACACCAATGATGGGGCACTATTCCTCCCACTGACACTAACGATGGGACACTTTACCTTCCACAGACACCAGTGATAGGACACTGTTCCACCCACTGACACATATGATGGGGCACCATTTCTTCCAATGACACCAGCAATGGGGCACTATTACTCCCACTAACATCAGTGAAGGGGCATTCTTAGCGATGCTAGGACATTTTCTATTCCTACCAGCTACAGTCCAGCCCCTCTAAAGTCTGAAGGATAAAAAACTAGCCCTTTGTTTAGAAAGTTTGGAGACCCATTCTGTAGAACCTAAAGGGATTAATAGAATAAGAAAATATTTCTGTATTAATGCTTCAAAGGAATGTGCCAAAGCTATGAAAACCAACATTTCTTGTGCCATGATTACACCTGGATAGCTGTAACAAAAGTTTCTGCAAAGAGAATTAATAAAACTTTAAAAATCCTGTTCTTTCCTTTTTATATTTAGCGTTGTGCCACTTTTTGTTTGTATTTACACTCTAGCATTATTAAACTCATGTATTACAATAGTATTTAGGTCAGTAAGTAACAGAAAGGATGCCTTGTTTCCTTATTGACAGTATATTAGCATTAGAGAGCCAGCAAAAGCATTCTGATTAGATCTAAGGATATATGTCTAGCTTTGCCATCACAAACATGACAGATGAGTCTCTTGCATCTCAATTTGTGGGTGACATTAAACACTATTTTTATACCTCAGAAGTCACAAGTCTGACCTTGAGGAAGGAAAGTCCCATGACAGATTACATTTGATGCATGATGAAGTTGTTAGGACTCTTGCCTTGTGGCTTTTTTTCCCTGATTTTGAATTCTACCAGGTAAACTATCTGCATGGTATTTGTATATTTTCCATTGCATGGTTTTCAGTCCAAAAGCATAGTGGCAGATAAGCTAGTGTCTAACCAAATTGGTTCTGTGTGAGAATATCTATAAAAGCATTGTAGTAACAATAAACTTAGGGACTGATGTATGAATATTGTAAATGAAATTGATTTATGATGACTGTACTGAAAATGTTGATTTATATGTATTGTTCCTGTCCTGTTGTAGAGCATAGATTTATCTGTGCACATGAGAAAATGTCCCTTATACATTATAACATACAGAGTACTTTTGAAAGAAGCACAAGAATGAGTCTGGACATTTCTGCCAACTTGTACTTTTCCCCATTTATGTATACTTAATGTTGCAACCCAAAACTGGTAATTTTAAGCTCACCTAGCAAAACATATTTTTTATTTTATTCTTATATTTTTTTATTTAAAAGTTTAAAGCAGAGTTTTTAACCTTTTTTCAGTCAAGGCCCCTTTATAATTCTGTAAGATCTCAAGGCACCCCATTCCAAATGTAACAAACTAAAAATATGTTTTACATAATGCAGCAACATACACACACACACACACACACACACACACACACATAGGGCACCCAACAATAGAGGTGATTTATTCTTACAAAGCAATATACCTTTTGCGCATTGGTACTGACTAGTATTCCAATGTTTCTCTCCATTACTCAGCTAACATGACCCCAGTGCTGACAGGGAGGGACAGGGGAGGGGCAAGTGAGGATGCTGTCCAGGCACCTGATGTCTTCCTTATCAACCAATGACATAATTGGTTGTCAGGAGGATGCCAGTGACTGGCCAGCACGATGCCCAAGGCTGTAATGCTGTAAAATGAAAACCTGTGGCTTTCCATAACAAAATGGCAGGTTTGATCCACCCGCTGGCTTGTTTTTGTTTTGTGGGCAATTTGGATCAATTTTTAGGCACTTTGCCAGGGCACCCCTGAGGAACCCAGAAGGCACCCTGTTTGAAAAAGGCTGCTCTAAAGTGTACTCAAATGTGGGTTCTAGAGCGCCTCTGCTGTGGTCTGAAGCTGCTCTTCATTCTCTCCAGCAGTCTTGCTAACTGGTCTTGTGTTCATCCCTCATGTAACATAAGTAAGTAAGCTTAAGGAGTTCAGTTGGACTGCCAACAGCCAATGGGCAGTGCCCACGTTACCAGTAATCTACGTTGGCAGGCATTGCAGACCAGACTCTCCCATACTACAGAGCAAAAAAAAAAAAAGATTTGGGACTTGGCATGTCATGTGACCAGAGTTTAGGGTAAGTAACTGGGGCTTAGATTAGGTACAGCCTTGAGGTTTGGGTTTACTGCTACCATAGGTTTGTGGTGAATAACTGTAGGTTCCACATCAGAAATAGGAAGCAACCCATGTAGTGTATGTAGCAAGGTCTCCGGTCTCCTTCAGTCTAATGAGAACCTCCAGGGCCAGAGATAGCTGACATCCTTCAGTATGTGGTGGGTTGTGAGGCATAGTGAGTACAAGATGGAAGTTATTGGGCGCCAGACACTTCTTGAATGCAAAAGAGATGTTTATTTCTCTTACAAACTTTTATGGGAGAAAGGGGGTTAGGGCCAGCTACTCTTGAGTAATTGCAAGTTCAATTAGCGGACTCCGAGACTTCAATAAAAGGACAGCCGTGCAGGGAACTGCCTTCAGCAAGAAGCCACATCTGCATATGCAGGGATGCTGTCTCTTTTGGCAACAGTCTTTAACAGTTCCTTCATTTTCACTACAACTTCTCCTTGTAGTTCTTTAGCCCACTGAGCTCCCGGTCTCTCACTAGACCCTCTGATTCACTGCCACTGAATCCCTTGAGCTCCTCCAATCTTCACGATGGTATCGTCCTCAAGAGTCACCCTCGCCTCTCTGCTGGGTCCCTAGCTTGGCACTCCCGATACTCTCAAGCTTCACCCCTGCTGGCCTGCTTGGTCCCTGACTTGGCACACAAGGCTGCTCTGCAAGTGTCACCTCCCTTGGCTGGGTCCCTGACTTGATCACCGTCGAAAGTTTCCTGATTCTCCACCGTGCCCGTTCGGTGAGAATGTGACTCCGGTACTTGCTTCAGTTACTCACTGTGGTCCCTGGTAATAAGGTTGATGCTCCCTTTGTGGCAACAGCTTCCCCACTACCTCCGACCACTGACAAGTTCTCCGACTGGCAGAACCGGCACTTCTGGTTGGACTGCCAGCCGCAATCCCAACCCTGCGCTGCTCTCTTGCTTCTGGATAGGCCTCAGACAGCCTAGCAGCCAGATGCCCACGGGAGAGGCCCAATCTCCAGCCTAGCAGCCCCGGGCAACACGACACACGTCCACCCAGACAGCTGTCCAGGTGGCACAGAACAGAGATCACCTGACTCCACCTGAATATATAGGTTCTCCCAGCAGGCCGAGGAATCCAAGAAAACCCCTGCCCATTGGCTGAGACACCCATCATATATCCATAACCTCACCTTGATTTGCTCTTCTCATATCTAGTACCACCAAGTACCCGGCCACCTAGTGGTAGAAGAGAAAAGTGCAATAAGGCCAAACTTTGTTAGAGATCTATTGATTTCTTCCTATCGACCAGCTGGACTACTCCTGGCGAGTAAATTTGTGAGTAGCATCCCTGCCTAAACTCCAGGGTGCTACATGTAAATTCTGTGCCCCTGGTCAGCTGAGTCACAAGAGTCAATCATTTGAAGGAACGGATAGCTTGGCCCCCTCAATATAGAAGGGCGGCTCACAACAGTCTTATTGTCACTGTGTATTGTAACTGTTAGGGGAAGCTGATTTTTTTTTTTTTTTTTTTTTTTTTTTATTTGCCATTACTACAAGTTCCCCATTTTAGTGAATGGTTTCCAATGTCTTTTATGTGACAAAAGTTTATCATTAGCTTTACAAATTGACAAAATTGAATAACAAGATTTGCCCTCCATAGTCGTCAATAGGGTTCCCCACGAAGTTTAGGAACTTCAAACAAGTTTCACGAGACTGTTTGCAAACATAACCAGGGCAGACTGGACTGCCAACAGCCATTGGGCAGTGGCCATCTCACCAGTAAGCTACATTGGAAGGCACTGCGGACCAGACCCTCCCAACAGAAAGAGATACAAAAAGATTTGGGACTTGGCACATCATGTGAAATGGGCTTTTCATTAGATTACTGACAATATAGGCAGGAGGTGATGTCACCATTACAGGGGCACTGCGGTAGAGTTTTTTCAATATTATATATAGGCTGGTTGTCAGTGGCCAGAGCCCAGCCTGTTTGTGTTAAGTTGATTTGTGCTCCTCTTCTTTGCTCTGCTCCTATTTTACCTGTCATTAGGCACACACATGCTTGCACTGCATTAGTAACATTGAGATAACACAGCTCCTAAGCAACATACAGCTGGCGATATGGGCTAAATGTCTTGTTTTAATGTTATATATGTCATTTAGTTCCTTTATAATCATATTTGCACAAAAGATTTGTTTGTAAGTGCTGCAGGAATTGTTTATAGTTTTCAATAGATTAGTTACAGCCTTGTCCATCAATAGGGGGGAAACACAGTGCTCCTGTACAGGGTCCAGACCCCATCTGTCAGAAGAGGACAGCCAGCAAAGGTTAAAGAGCTGAGAGTAAAGGGGGATCAAAGGCCACAGAAAGAGTATCCAAAAGAAGACAGAATCCAGAACTCAGAGGAGGTCAGATACCAAGGACAACTCCAAAGCCAAGACATCACTGGATGCTCTGAGGAAAGCATTAAGCAGCTGCATTGGAAGGAGGTGAGACCTAAGCTTCATACAATATTTTTGCTACAGGTACCTACCAGTCCAGTCTACAGAAACTCCATGTTACCCCCTAGTTTGATCTATTTACGCTACAGGTCACGCAGAGTTGGATAATATTACAGATCATCCTCCATTCTACTGATGCTAAAGGCCACCTACTAATCAGGTTTGCAAATACTACAGGTCACCCGTTGGCAAAGCGGACAATAAGGGGGTACAAACAGTACTCCAGTATTAGGCTCGAGCCCCTGTCTGAGGTTGGGAGCATGTGAGGTAGGTTGTAAGGGGCCTCATAATTTCTAATGGTGGGTATTGGGGGTGGAGTTGGAAGAATTTGCCCTCAGGAGATGAGATATGAATTTGAAATATAAAGTTATTTTTTAAAAATGGCTTTATTCATACAGCTTTGTTCTTTATTTTAACATGTATTTAAATCACAGATGTCACACAACCTGTACATTTACTTTCATAAAAGTTGAACAATTTTCATGCTTTAAACCAAACCCCAATGTATTTATAAAAATGTTTTATGAACAATTTAACTGAAAATGAAATACATTTGAACATGTATAATAAACTGAAAAAAAATAATATAAAAAAAATTTTTAATTTCAAAATATTGTCTCTCTTTGGCTTTTTAACATGGTAGGATCAATGACAGTAGTTTGAGGCAATATAAAAATTACTTTCCATACTAATAACAACCATTATTTTGCTTTCCTTTGTCTATAGCTCAATCTGCTACCCAGCATCATCTGTGATTTATGACCTGTTCATCCATATACAATGCACTTTCCATCTTCGTGTCTAACATTTATACTCTGAGCTGCTTTGTGTTTTGTTGAAATAACCTACACAGCATCTAGCTGTGGAAACGATGGAAGGCAGCTGAGGAGTAAGATCTTATGAGTGACGTAAGAGAAACCATTGGATCACTGAACCAGATAATTGCATCGGATTGGAGTTTTTCACTTTGCCAACCATTTAAATTCACAGACTGTCTTAGTGAACTCTAAGACGTTATTAGCCAATGCATTGACTTATTGTTCATTATCTTTACAGACCACATATATGGTTTACACAATTAATACTCAAAGGCAGATATACAGTGCCTATAAAAAAATAATCACCAGCTTGGAAGTTTTTAAGTTTATTGTCATAGAATATTAAATCACAGATATAGTTTTGTTGTTATTTTTTTGAACAGAAAAATGCTTTTTAATGTCACCAGTTTTATTGGATGACCGTAAACAGGCATGGCCAGTCTGACTCTAGATCATTGCCAGACAGGCTGAAGTCAGTGTGGGAGGTGCAGCCTTTGGAGCCTGTAGGTAAAAAGTAACTAAATGGCAGGACAGTACTGTTTGTTGCATTGATGGAGCATCATCATGGTCATTAGGACAAAAAGGGAGGTAAATATTAACAATGGGGACAAAGAAAGCAATAAATATTTGACAATGGGTCTAATGCCGCGTACATATGATCGGATTTTCTGACAACAAAACCATGGATTTTTGTTGTTGGCTCAAACTTGTCTTGCATACACACGGTCACACAAATGTTGGCCAAAAATGTCAAAAATTCAGAACGTGAGAACGTGGTGACGTGCAAAACGTACGACGAGCATATAAAAAGGAAAGTTCAATAGCCAGTGCGCCACCCTTTGGGCTCCTTCTGCTAATCTCGTGTTTATCTCGTGTCAGTAGAAGTTTGCTGAGAGACGATTCGCGCTTTTCAGCCTCATGCTTTTCAGTTAATTTCTGCTTTTCAGTTTGTGCTTGTGGGTTCGTATCTGTTTTTCAGTGGGTGTTGTCAGTTCATTCCTGTCTTTCAGTGCGTTCTATTTATAGTTCGCTTCTGTTTTTCAGTTCGTTCTTGTCCGCTCGTTTCTGATTTTTCAGCTCGTTCTGTTAGTTCGTTCTGACCAGCCGACCGTTTTCTAGCCATGTTGCGGTTACGTTCTCATCAGAGAGCTTGTGCCGTTGTTGGGCTTGCTGTTGGAGTTCTTGCTTTGACCCAAGTCCAGTCCATGAACAGGGGGAGGAGGAGTTCATGGACCAAGAATTGGTTGCTCCAGCGTGACCAATTCTCTCACATGCCTTTGCTGCGGGAGATCCAGGAGAATAATCCTGACGATTTCAAGAATTATCTCCAGATAACGGACCCCGTTTTTCACCGTCTGTTGGCTTTGCTAACCCCCTATATTACCAAGCAGGAGATCTGCATGCGGCAAGCCATCACACCTGAGCAAAGGCTTGTCACCACCTTGCGGTACTTGGCGACGGGAAGAAGTCTCCAGGATATTAGGTTTACGTCTGGGATCTCCCCCCAGGCTCTGGGAATCATTATTCCAGGCACCTGTTCTGCCATCATTCAGGTCCTGCAGAAGGACTATATTAAGGTAAGTTTTATCCTTTAACATCACATTCTATTTATATAATGTTTGCTAATGTATTTATTTCATCATTCCATAATTACCATGATTGTAATATGCTGTGAATGTCCTCTTTGTTTTAAAATGCCCTAAAAAGTGTACAAATGTTATTTTTGTCCTTAAATTCAGGCAGAGTGCAAGAGGCAACCCTCCTTCCCCCCAACCGCTAAGTCAGCCGATACCAATACTCTATCTGCTGACTTTGCCAAACCCATACACATTATAACTACCACTTTCGTGGTCATATTTATGGATGAATTCACCAAAGCATGTAGTTCAAGTGCCTGCCTGAATACTTTCAAATGGTACTGTTTAAAGTTTTGATCTCCTATTATCTTGATAGGTAATTGCAGAATGTAAAAATGTGTTTCAATTTGGACAGTGTGTATTCATGTTTTTGAATTATGACACTTCTTACCTGTCCAGCGGGCTGCCAATAGTGTAAGTAAGGAGGGGCTGGCCAAAGTAATACACATTATTTATGCATTCAGCTCTCAATGAAGTGTAGAGGGTTACCTGTCAAAACATCTCCCCCCAACCCTACAATTTCTACAATGGGTCATCAGAGGGGGTGAGGAATATGATAAGTGTACCTTTATACTTTTGACTTTAAATTTCAATAAATGTTATACTTATGTTGGCCAAGAATGTTTGTGTCTAATCTGCTTGCAATGTTAAGTGCAAAAGTGCTATTTTTTTCTTGTTTGACTCCACAGTTTCCCTCCAACCCACAGGAATGGCAGACTATGGCCTCCCAATTTGCCCAGCAGTGGGACTTTCCCAACTGCGGTGGGGCAATAGATGGGAAACACGTCCGCATCGTCCCATCCCCCAACTCGGGGTCGTACTACGTTAACTACAAGGGGTATAGTAGTATTGTGTTGTTGGAGGTGGTGTTAGCGACTTACGAATTCCTCCACGTGAGGAAGAATGGCCGGATGTCTGAGTCATCGCCCAGACAGAATTTTACAGACGGCTCCAGCATGGCAGCTTGGGCTTGCCTCTCCCAGCAGACAATGTGGCGGGCCTCCAATTCGCATTTGTAGCAGATGAAGCATTTGCACTGGGGGACCATCTGATGTGGCCGTTCCCTCACCCCGAACTAGAGGGTTTTTAACTACCGGCTTGCCAGAGCCAAAAGAGTGGTGGAAAATGCATTTGGCATAATGGCCAGCTGGTTCTGGCTATTCCTAACTTCAATAAATATGGCAGAATATAAACCAAACCATATTTATTCTTTGCTGCTGCATTTTTGCACAATCCTTTAAGAAAAAATGAAGCCAACTATCTGGTCTCAGTTGCGACTGAGGCCAGCTCACTGGACCAAAACATGAGGGCACTTGAATCGCCCACGAAGTACAGCAAAGCTATCTGGAGTACTTCGCGGGTAGGGGGGCAATTGATATACCAAATAATGTTTAAAACCTCTTGAAAATAAATTTGTTGGTAAAAACTGAACTCATATTTCATTTGATTTACTGCTTGTGTTTCTTTTATCTGTCTCCTAGGTTCTCCAATGGCCTTTTATTTTTGGCCATTTTCTTTAATAGTGCAAAGGTAACTTATTTGATACATGAGGTCACAATCTCTTCTTCAGCTAACTATTATGTTGTGCTGTGGGTATTCTACATGTTTTTGTTGTTAATGTATGTAATGCATTAATGATAAAAATAATCATCCTTTTCAACTCCGTGAATTAATTGCTTGGAGTCCCCAAAATGGCCTTATTGTGGCAAATTTTAGAGCACTGCGGGGGTTATTTACTAAAGGCAAATCCACTTTGCACTACAAGTGCACTTGAAAGTGCACTGAAACTGCACTTGTAGTGCAAAGTGGATTTGCCTTTAGTAAATAACCCCCATTGTCACTGTAACTACAACTTACTCAAAAAAATGGTATTGAGCATTTAAAGAAGAAGCCACACATTGTTGAGTACAACAATGACGCTTGCGTTCGCCTTTGCGCGAGAGCAGGGGGGACAGGGGTGGGTTTTTTTTTTGTTTTTTTTCTTTATTTTTTTTTGCTTTTTTATCTTATTTTTAAACTGTTCCTTTCATTTTTTTTTTTTTTTTTTATCATTTTTATTGTTATCTCAGGGAATGTAAATATCCCCTATGATAGCAATAGGTAGTGACAGGTACTCTTTTTTTTCTCCTCTACCCTCAAAGCATCTGACCACACCAAGATCGGTGTGATAAAATGCTTTCCCAATTTCCCAATGGCGCTGTTTACATCTGGCGAAATCTAAGTCATGAAATGCCCGTAGCTTCCGGTTTCTTAGGATATAGAGATGTTTGGAGCCATTCTGGTCTCTGATCAGCTCTATGGTCAGTTGGCTGAACCACCGGCTGCATTCTCAGGTTCCCTGTTGGGACAGGAGAGCCAGAGAAAAACATGGAAGACGGTGGGGGCATTCCCTCCCACTGCTTGTAAAAGTAGTCTAGAGGCTAATTAGCCGTTAGGATTGCTTTTACATGAAAACCGACCGCTGGCTGAAAAGAATGATACCAAGATGATACCTAAACCTGCAGGCATCATTCTGGTATAACCACTCAAAGTCCAGCAACATACCAGTACGTTGCTGGTCCTTGTTGGGCATATATTGTAAACTTTTTTTTCATGCAGCCTGTGGGCTGAACGAAAAAAAGAGATCGGTGGGTATGCCCACCATTAGAATACCTCCCTTCATCCACCCACTTCTAATGATAGGCATACATGCACCATTTATATATGCCGGAGCATGGGGGCATCCGCCCCAAAAGGTAGGAGCAAATCGCTCCTCCGCCCCTGCTGCCCCCATGCTTTGGCATATATGCTCTTTTTTTTAACTGTGGTGGTGAAATCACCTCCTACAGCGCTGGAGTCATGACTTTATGTATCGTGGGAGCAAACGCTGTTGCTGTCAAGATAAATAAATCCGCGCTGCAACTGAATGGCGTACCTGCTAAGCAAATGATGGTTAACAATAAAACAAAGTAACATTACAGTATAACAGTAAAACTTACCATACCTGCAAAGCAAATACAAAGAAAAAATAGTAAAAAATAAAACATTTAACGCAACCTGTGCCTAAAATATATATATGCCGAAGCATGGGGGCATCCTCCCGCAAAAGGTAGTAGCAAATAGCTCCTCCGCCCCTGCTGCCCCCATGCTTCGGCATATATGCTTAAGTATGTAACTGTGGTTGTGAAATCACCTCCGACAGCGCTGGAGTCACGGCTTTATGTATCGTGGGAGCAAACGCTGTTGCTGTCAAGATAAATAAATCCGCTCTGCAGCTGAATGGCGTACTGAAAACAAAAAAATAGTTAACAATAAAACACAGTAAATAGTAAAGTATAAAAAAATTGAATACCTATAAAGCAAACATGATAAAACATAATAACAATAAAACATTGCAGAATAGAATACAGTAAAAAAGAGCAGAACTATAGAGAGAGAATAGAGAGAGAACAATAAAACGACAACTATTTTTTTTTTTTTTTTTTTTTTCCATTTTTCCGTTTCCAGGTTTGAGTCTCTCAAAATGCGATGACATCTTGGGAGACCCTGTGAAAGTGTGTCCTAGTCTGTGCAGTGCTGTACCCTACACTAACACTCAACTAGTGTATGGTAGCATTCAAAACATTCACCAATGCAAAGACCAGGATTGTCAGGACAGGAGGGACAATAATAGTGGGTGTCACGCCTATAGCCGCGATTGCTGCAGACATCTTTTTTGGGGGGCTCGTTGGGTAGGGGTACTCGGGAGGACATAAAGAAAATGCCTCCAATGCAGCCGGCTTACTGCATTTGGTTGGGGAAGGTGAGGAGGAGCACCGTCTGGAAACAGAAGGGCTCTGATGATCTCTTCCTGGAATTTAAGGAAGGATCCAGTCCACCCTGAAGCTCTGTATAGCACATAAGCGTTCAGCAAAGCCAATTGAAATAAATAAACAGACACTTTTTTGTACCAGCATCTGGCCTTACGAGCAACTAGGTACGGCATCAACAACTGGTCATTGAGGTCCACCCCTCCCATATTTTGGTTATATTCGTGGACACAGAGAGGTTTCTCCACAACACCAGTCGCCATAGTAATTGGGACCGTCGTGTCGGCATGAAAGGAGGTAAGAACGAAAACATTCTTATTATCCCTCCACTTCATAGCGAGCAAATTATTACACTGCAAGCAGGCTCTTTCCCCCAGCCTAAGACGGGAATCTACAAGCCGCTGGGGAAAGCCCCGGTGATTAGGTCGCACAGTGCCACATGCTCCAATCTGCTGATCAAACAAGTGACTAAAAAGTGGCACGTTCATGTAATAATTGTCCACGTACAAGTGGTACCCCTTTCCGAATAAGGGTGACACCAAGTCCCACACAATCTTGCCAGCGCTTCCTATGTAGTCAGGGTTGTTTGTCGGCTCTATCTTTTCCCTCATAAACCATAAAACTACATGTATAGCCTGTGGCCCTGTCACAGAGCTTATACATCTTGACCCCGTATCTGGCATGCTTGCTGGGAAGGTACTGTTTGAATGACAAGCAGCCAGAAAACGTAATCTGGGACTCATCAAAGCAGACAACTTGATGGGGAGTAAACAAGTCTGCAAAACGTTGGTTGAAGTAGTTTACGAGGGGCCGAATTTTGTAGAGCTGATCGTATCCAGGATCTCCATGAGGACGACAGAGTTCATTGTCATTGAAGTGCATGAACCTGCAAGATCTGCTCATATCGTGCCCTGGTCATGGAGGTAGAGAACAAGGGCATATGGTGAATTGGGTCAGTGGACCAATATGACCGCAACTCACTCTTTTTGGTTATGCCCATGTTGAGGGAAAGGCCCAGAAAGAGCCTAAATTCGGAGACCATAATTGGTCTCCAATCTCTGGCAAGGGAAGACTGGGGAATAGTGGTGATGTGTTGACCAGCGTACAAATTGCTTTGGTCCACAATAGATCTATAGAGATCTTCGGTGAAAAACAGCGAATAAAAATCCAGTGACGTAAAATCAACTGTTTCCACCTGAATGCCGGGTTGGCCAGTGAATGGGGGAAGTACGGGTGATTCAGAAGTGGTGGGTTCCCAATTAGGATTGGCGAATGCAGCAGGAAGGGCACTATGGGCACGACAGGCCTGTGTTAGTCTTCTTGGCGGCAGCGGGACACTACTTGTGCTTGCCACCTTGCCAGCTTGAACTGCACTTATGGGACTCGCCACGCCACAACGTGATACTGCAGTGCTGGATCTACGACCAGGGTGTACTAGGCTGCTGGTGCTTGCCAGTTCACCAGAAGGAATAGCGGCGCTAGTACTGCTCTGCTCCATACGAGGGACCTGCGGTTCTTGCACATCAACGACAGAAGAAGAAGTTCGGGTCTGGTACGCCTGACCTTGGCAGGGACCACAACTTCGTCGTCAGAGCTATCTGTCATGGAGCCGCTGTCGTCTACAGGATCGTATTCTGAGCCTGAATCTGACAGATGAGTGACTTCCTCTTCACTATCTGTCATGCTCAGAAACATGTAGGCCTCTTCACTAGTGTACCTTCGATTTGCCATTTTGGGCTCTAAATTTAGTGGTACACTAGTGAGACTCACAGGTAAAAAAGCTCCTGACTGTTACCGACTGCATCAAAACGCTATCAAAAAAACTATTAGTGATCGCAGGGATCAGGCCTGACTCTGCAAATGCTGCAGTTATGTGTGTTTAGTGTTTTGTAAGTGACAGTGATCGATCGATACTGCACTTGGGTGGGCTGGGCAGGGCTGGGCCTAGGGGCAAAACGCAGGTGCTAGCAGGTATCTGGGCTAATCCCGCTAACACTGCGTTTTTGGGAAACCCTAAACTGCTGGGGACGCTAGTATAGATCTGATCGGATCAGATATTGATCCGTTCAGATACTATACCACTAAGGGAGGTGTATGCTGCGTGCGTAGGTGTTAGCGGTACTGGCACTAACCTGACGCTGCCTGGGGTGACGCAGACCTTATCTGACCCTAAAAATTAACTTATATCACTGCCGACCGATTAGGGGGTTAAACCTTTATTAGGTAATAAACAGCGGGTGCCCTGAAACTATAAAAAAACAAACTAACTAACCAGCGTCACCCGTAACAGTTATACGGTGATCACTGGTGAAAGGGTTAACTAGGGGGCAATCAGGGGGTTAAAACCTTTATTAGGTAGTATATGGGGGGTCCATGACCTTATAAAACGCTGACGGCGAACGTATATACTTACCTCCCTAACTAGCGTCACCTGTAACACTAATACAGCGATCAGAAAAACAATCACTTAGTGACACTGGTGACGGGGGGTGATCAAGGGGTTAAAACTATATTAGGGGGGGTTAGGGGGGTATCCTAGACCTAAAGGGGGCTACCACTAACTGCCCTACCACTTATAACTGTCACAAACTGACACCAATGCAAAAAAAAAGAAAAACTGCTATTGGTGTCACTGATAGAGGGTACAGGGGGGTGATCGGGGGGTGATGGGGGGTGAAAAGTGTGCCTAGTGTGTTCTACTGTTAATGTAGTGTTGGTGCAACTCACATCGATGCCTTCTCTCCTCAGCGCCGGAACGAAAAGACGGACTCGAGGAGAGATGACATTACTTCCTCTGCTGCTGTTTACATTACAGCAGCAGAGGAAGATTGTCATTCGTTGGGAGCGATCGCAAATGAGTGGCCTCCCCCTCACCTCGGATCTCTCCCCTAAGGAAGCCAACCGCCTTGGGCACCAGGGGGGGGCCTGCGGGAGGCAGATCATGTACCAGGTATGTGATTTTGCCTGCCCGTGCTATTCTGCTGCAGTATATCTGCTTTAGGTGGTCGGCAAGTGGTTAAGGTGATCCAAATATATAGTCCAATAGAATAAATGACAATCACTGGAATCATAAATGTGCATCAAAGGATAATGTGAATTATATAGAAAATCCACCACCAGAAGCACCAGTCGCTTACCGGAGAGATTGAACTCATACAGATATACACCTGATGAGTCAATCAAACTTTGTGAGATACCCAGAAAGGTTCAGGCTCACTGTATGGACACAGCCTCCAGATGGATGTTCCATTACAGTGGATTCAGCAGATATAGATTTAAAATGGGCAAATCAGCCCAACCATATGGATAAAAAAGAAGGAGGGCTCATAGCGTAATTCCATAAGGAATATTTAATGTGTAAACATAAGAAATACATTCAAATTCCAAAGGAAGAGGAAACCTTCCCCAAACAAGTAGTAGTTAAGAATGTGGAACTGTAATTGAATGGAGTTGCAGGTCTGGTAGTCCAAGATGGGATGCTCTCTAACTGGTCAACATGTTTCACGTTGCAGAACGCTTCTTCAGGAGCTAGAGGTTCTATTAAATATACACAGAAAAAAGAAAGGTATCACAATACCAATATTTATACACTATTGTCAAAACATAGACCTAGAAAGTATATACATATGAAACCAGGTATTATAGAATTTCAACCCTCCTGTGGTGACCCATGGAGAGAGCCCTATAAGAGATAATGGTCTCCACGGGATGGACGGCACGGCCTGGTGGTCTGGGGAAACCGGTCCAAGTGACATATGCGGCACTATAGGGTGTATATCAGAAAGATGTACTGTACAATAGATTACAAAGTGAAGAGTAATTAGTAATCTCCACACAAGGACTATAGATCTATGCGATCACCTGTGGTATATGGTATGGTATGGGGGTATATTTAGCTTATCCTTTAGGTCATCCTTTTTGTACATACCCCGTGATATTCGCACCATTCTTATACATTTTTTGTATATTCTTAATATATTCCAAATGATTAATGGTCACAGGTGATCGCATAGATCTATAGTCCTCGTGTGGAGATTACTAATTACTCTTCACTTTGTAATCTATTGTAAGGTACATCTTTCTGATATACACCCTATAGTGCTGCATATGTCACTTGGACCGGTTTCCCCAGACCACCAGGCCGTGCCGCTCATCCCGTGGAGACCATTATCTCTTATAGGGCTCTCTCCATGGGTCACCACAGGAGGGTTGAAATTCTTTAATACCTGGTTTCATATGTATATACTTTCTATGTCTATGTTTTGACAATAGTGTATAAATATTGGTATTGTGATACCTTTCTTTTTTCTGTGTATATTTAATAGCATACCATAAAAGGGTTGTTCTGGTGTCCCACACTAGTGCTCCTGTGTCCAGATGCTGCTGCTGAGCTGCTGAGTGTCCTCTCCTTACACTGAATCTAGTTTGCATTTCATTACAGTTACAAACACATCTAGACAACAATGTACTAAACTCCTTTTCATACAAATAGGCATGAACAAATGTAGTTAACCTGCATCTGCCAAAAACGTATTAGTGGTCAAACAAACAATTTTTACTATGAACGATTACTGTGCCCACGAACCTCAAACTTGCCATTTTAAACTGTACAACAGTAAAGAAAAGCACATGGAGCAGCACCAAAGTAATAATAATAATAATAATAATAATAATGAAGCGCACTACCCCCGTAGGAGCTGCTGGGTAGTTCGTTCTTTCCTGAAGTGTGTTCCCGTTACCCCCTTTCCCTCACAGATTGACACGGCAGACAGTCCATAAACATTTAAACTTTATTTCGCTTCTGGTATTCGTTGTGATATTGCATTGAAGAGCCACTCTGAATAACTCCCAAAGATTTATGCAATGAGAACACAACACTCAATCCAGAACATGTAAAGCCTCTGTGAATAACTTCCATCTTGCACTGGTCCTCTACATCCTTTTTCTCTGGATCTCCGAACTCCAACCCCTGGAACATGTGACCTTGTCTCTTTTATAGAAGTCCCACCTCTGCCCAAGCAAATCAATGATTGGCCCAGAGGGGTCTCCAAAAGACTACCTCCCACTCTAGTCTTTTATTCCTCCCACTTTCCAGATCAAGTCATAGAAAATGAAGGAAATTACACAGGCAGAGTGTAGGTGGCCACACCTTCCTCTACTCTAACCAACCTCTCAAACAAATTAAACCCACCAGCTTACACCACAGATTAAAACCCTGGCAATTTAGCCTAACTTTAAACCTAACTATCTAATCTAGCACACACCTAAGTAGGTGGGCGCTACAATAATAATAATAGAAACACACAACAAATACTTACTTTTTAGAAGCACTTTCCTGATCTTTCTATACTGATCATCGTGCTGTCTCAATTTCAGGTCTGACCAGCGTTTCTTCAATTGCTCCTTGGATCGTCGTACCCCAAAATTCCTGTGCAGACTTCTCACAACTTTAGTCATGATGTTGACCTTTCTTACATTTGGGTTTGTGTGCGGACCATACTTCCCATCACAGTCTGCCCTCTTCAAGATGTCCACCATCTCTACAAAGGACATATTTGAGGCCCTAAATCTCGTCCTGGATCGGGAACTGCCTTGCTCTGGGCTTTCCTCCTCGTCGCTGCTCTCTGCACGCACCTGCTGTGTCTTAGCCATGTGCTCTCCCACTGCCCCGAAAGGGAAGAGGCGGCGAATACACTAGAAGGAAGGACAGGGGCGGAGTTTCATGTATGCGCAGTGTATATAAAGCATAACACGCGGGCATCGTAAGTACGATCTGTTAGCGGAGGATGGAGGATCGTAAGCGCTGATCGTGCAAACAAAGGTACAATTTTAACTTGGGGCATCCGTGGTTAGTGGCCTATACTGCTTTAGAGATTGAGGCCTATATTAGGACAAGATTAGGAGAATTTAGTCTGACATTGGGGTTTGTCTTGTGTTGTGTCTTGCAGAGAAAATGGTTGATAAATTTACTGACCCAGACTTCCTGCCCAGATTCCTGGACATGTACAGGGAGCTGCTATGTCTCTGGCAAGTCCAAAACAGGGACTGCTCCAACAAGCTAAAGAGGAAGGCAGTGCTGGAGAAACTGTTGGAATTGGTGAAGCCGGTGACTCCCACGGCAGACATCAACTATTTAAAGGCCAAAATTGGTAGCCTGAGGAGCACATATAATAGGGAGCGCAAGAAAGTCCAGGATTCCATGAGATCAGGAGCAGCAGCAGATGACATATATGTCCCCAGGCTTTGGTACAATGACAGACTGCGTTTTTTGTCAGACCAGAGTAAACCCAGGCCATCACTATCTACACTTCCTTCCACATCAGATGAGGCTCCTGAAGTCCAACCTGGGCCTTCCACCCAGGAAGATGTGGAGGAGTCCAGCTTGAGCCAGGTATAGCATTGTTCAACATATTTCTTGTCAAAAATTGAATGATGTTATTGATCAATAATTTCTGATTTAACAAAGTGGTTTACATATCAATAGACAGTAGTGGCCAAAAATAATTGGGACAAGAATGAAAAATGCTGGGGTCAGAATGACAGTCTTTTCTATTTGTTAACATTCAATTTGCAACAGTCATGATTCAAAATTGTGTGTGATTGATGACCAAAAAACTAAAACTATGTACCATTTTCATACACAGGAAAGTCTCAGCCAAAGCCAGGAGGAGGCCGTGGAAAGCAGCCTGACGGAATCCCTGGTTCCTCCTCTCCGCCTTCTAACCAAAAGGACCAGGAAGGTGAGGAACCTGGAGGAGTCAGCGACTGCTTTAATTCGCCAAGCTACTGCAGTACTTTCCACGACCCATGGTGGCCCCGAGTTGTTTGGATGTGTGACAGCCAGTAAACTGGAACGCATGGAGGAGGGCCAATGCCTCATCTGTGAGGAGATTATTCTTCAGGCCCTAAACAAGGATGAGGGGCCAACTCGCAAATCAAAGCCACCTGTGTTAGTTGGACCATACTACTCCTCCTCCACCTCCAACAACACAGCCACCTCACCCACCACAGCAGCATGGAAGGAAGCGTGGAAGGAAGTGTTAAGAGTGATGGCCTGGGTTTGGTGTGGTCTGGCAAAAAACACAAGCTGTTGTAAGACGACAGCCTCGGGACATATATATCATCTGCTGCTGCTCCCGATCTCTGAGTCCTGGACCATATTGTGCTCCCTATTAAATGGACTCCTCAGGTTACCAATTTTGACAGTCAAATAATTGATGTCTGCCCTGGGGTACAAAGGCTTCACCAATTCCAACTGTTTCTCCAGCATTGCCTTCCTCTTTAGTTTGTTAGGAACCCTATTAAATATCAATTTTTTTTTTTTTTTTTTGGACAAATACTTCACTATGTGTTTTATTTCAAAAAGGACAGCTTGTGAGTAGGCAGGTACATCTGAAAAATACAATGTCAAATTAACAAGGGACACCAACATAGTTGTATCTCTTTGAGGTTAAAAAATACAAGATAATAATGGTGTTGTAGTAACTTGACACACAAAACGACAAAAAATATTATGGAGATCATTAGAAAAAATATATATATATGTTCTGGAGATCACGAGAAAAAAAAATATATTATTCTAGAGATCACAAGAAAAAAAAAAAAGATTATTCATGAGATCACGAGAAATAATTAAAAATTTGTTTGTCAGAACTCTGTGACTATCATCCACAACGAAAAAATTAATTATGCTAGCATTGTAAAGAAGAAGAGAATGCGCTTGTAAGGGCTTACCTTGGTTGGAGTCCATAGTGCAGAGATGTATGCTCACCCTTGCAAATATACACAGCCCACGGTAACAAGGTAAGAAGCTACCTGGGCTGTGAATCTGTGCACGGGGGCTTGACAGGAACTTGCCAAAGGATTGTCCAGGTAAAGCCGTAGTCAGGAAATCCAGATGTCAGAATAAAGGATAAACAAAGCCAGGGTCAGAAGCCGGGGTCAGTCTTGGAACACTGTAACATGAACACAGGAACACTGGAACACTGGAACTCAGGAATACTGGAACACAGCAATACTTAGGCAAAACCAGAGACACAGGCACCTTTGGCAATGATAGAGACAAGAGACAATGAACTGACCAAGTCCTCAGAGTGAGGCAGTGTTTTATACCCAGCTGATTATGTAAACTGCCTCAGCTGAACCAGGAGTGCCAGGTACTAAATGCAACAAGACCCAGAGTATAGCCCTAGTACTTCATGCAGAACTAGGCATAGCTGGAAAGCAGACTGAAATAAGAACTGAGGTGTGGCTCAGAGGCAAAGCGACAGGAGCAGTAAACAGAAGGTTATAGGTTCAATACCACCTTGAGCCACTTAGGGCGCGATCACCTGGCCGTCTGCTTGGCATGGTAGGGGCCGTGACAGCGCTGCATTGAGATATTTCAAAATTTGCTGCATGATGAATGTGCTATCTCCATTACGAATGCTAGTTTTACAAGACCGAGCGCTTCCGGCTCGTACTTGATTCCGAGTATACGTGAACTTTTGTGCGCGGACTTGTGTACGCACGATCGGACTTTCCGACAACAAAGTTTTGTTGGTGGAAAATTTGAGAACCTGCTAGCAAACATTTGTTGGCGGAAAGTCCAACAGCAAATGTTCGATGGAGCATACACACTTTCCGACAACAAGCTCACATCCAACATTTCCCATTGGAAAGTCTGATCGTGTGTACACGGCATAACTCTTTCACACACCACTCAAAACCAACCCAAAAAAAAGTTTTGCTTACAGATACATATAAACAAACTATTAGGGAGTTTAACAATAATTCACACAGACTTGTGTAATAAAGAACTAATATTTAAGAAATTAGTAATGGTTCACAACAGAACCCAGGGGGAATCCGTCCAGCTTGGTACGCTCATGATTTGCAGTAATGAGGATGAGACAAAGTTCTGCCAGGCTGATAGTGCCTGTAAAGACAGCATAATACAGCCTGGCCATCTTGTGCCCAATCGAGAAGATGTCTAGAGGGATCACCGACCCTATGCTTTCCCTCTTCATTAGGAACCTTTCCCTACCACTAGTACTGTCTCTGACAGGCAGGGTACCTTTTCCTACACTACCCACTTGCATAAAGTGCACCAAACCCGGGAGCTAGGGTCCTCAATAGGCTCTGCCTGACCCAAGATGGCTTCTAGAGTCCCATGGGGCGACAGCATCCAATAGGATAGCTTACCCAGTGACCCAAGGAGACCATAGAGGAACCCTGTTCCTCTTGACGTCCTCCTCCAACAACAGTGCTGCTGCCAAAGAGTGCCACCTGCCTACATAGACAATCAAGTCAAACCAAAGTTAGAATTCCTGATCGCTAAATATAAATTACTAAAGCCACTGGAACAGCCTGGGAAATAGCATATTAGGAAATAGATATCAAATTAGATATTTCTCTTTACTGGTTTCCTTTAAAGTGGATCCATCTAATGAAACTGAACTGCAGTTAAATATACAAACAAATGGGAAGTGTTTAACATGCTAAAGGATTTGTATTTATGTTTATCCAGTCTCATATTTAATTTGCTATATTACACAGCACAGCCCTGTCTGATTGGGAAACAAAGACCTGCAGATAGGTACCACAAGAAAACACAAATTAGCTCTGTGTTACTGTTTTCTTTTCTCCTATCAGCATGCCCTTTGTTCACGCACAAGCACTAAAGCGTAACTTACTGGTTACTTGTGCATGTTCTCTCTCTCCCTCCCAGACTGAGATATGTTGTATAGTAGATTGCAAGAGTATGATATCAAAGTACATTCATTACACTGCTGTTTATAGCTACCTGAAGTTTAGCTCTCAAACTAAAATATTTGCAGCTAATCTGAGTCAAAATGGATTAAAGCCTATAGCAGTGATGGCAAACCTTTTTGGGTCAGAGTGCCCAAACTGCAACACAATACCAACTTAATTTTTTCAAAGGGCCAAGCGACGCTATTAAAAAGGTATGACCGGTCAGTGCAGGGATAGACACAGACCAAGGCTGTGGTGGACATTTTCCAAAGTACAGACTTTACACCATGGTACATTTCAAATTAAAACCATCAAAAAAACACAAAAACACTGTCTACTCTCTGGCCTAGTTCTACAAGTACAAATACGTTTAAAATAATATTCATATAAAGACTGCATATGTTATACAATTATATGCGGAGTATATAGCCAGCAGTGGCGGCCTATCCATAGGGGGCGTCTGGGCGCCGATTCCCCCCCCCCCAGGCAGTCTAAAAATAATTTTTTTAAAGCTGGCCCTTTAAAAAAAAAAAATACACAAAGAGGTCCTTAAGTGCACTGTGTTCGGACGCCGGATACAGTGCGACGCCGGACACAATGTACTTATGGGAAGCGCCACGTCTATGCAATCAGGAGATTGCATACGTGGCACTTCATTTGCGGGCGTTTAACCCGCCTTGTGGCGCTTCCTTAAGCGCCGAGTAGCTTCCGCCCGACCCTAGTATCTATTACTAGGGTCGGGCGGTTTGATTGACATCTGAGTATGATGTCACTTCCTGTTTCTCTCCAATTACGCCCAGGAGAGAGAAGCAGGAAGTATGAGAACAACGGAGCTCTCCAGGAGACACCGCTGGAGAGGACAACACACAGCAAGGTAAGTAACCGGGGGAGGGGGGTTTTGATGGTGACACACTCTGCAATCAGATGACACACTCTGCAATCTGGTGATACACTCTGCAATCTGGTGACACACTCTGCAATCTGGTGATACACTCTGCAATCTGGTCACACACTCTGCAATCTGGTGACACACTCTTCAATCTGGTGACACATGCTGCAATCTGGTGACACACGCTGCAATCTGGTGACACACTCTGCAATCTGGTGACACACGCTGTAATTTGGTGACACACGCTGCAATTTGGTGACACATGCTGCTGCAATTTGGTGACACATGCTGCTGCAATTTGGTGACACATGCTGCAATTTGGTGACACATGCTGCAATTTGGTGACACACGCTGCTGCAATTTGGTGACACACGCTGCTGCAATTTGGTGACACACGCTGCTGCAATTTGGTGACACATGCTGCAATTTGGTGACACACGCTGCAATTTGGTGACACATGCTGCTGCAATTTGGTGACACATGCTGCAATTTGGTGACACACGCTGCAATTTGGTGACACATGCTGCTGCAATTTGGTGGTGACACACGCTGCAATTTGGTGACACATGCTGCTGCAATTTGGTGACACATGCTGCTGCAATTTAGTGACACACGCTGCTGCAATTTGGTGACACACGCTGCTGCAATTTGGTGACACATTCTGCTGCAATTTGGTGACACATGCTGCTGCAATTTGGTGGTGACACATGCTGCAATTTGGTGACACATGCTGCTGCAATTTAGTGACACATGCTGCAATTTGGTGACACATGCTCCTGCAATTTGGTGACACGTGCTGCTGCAATTTGGTGACACGTGCCGCTGCAATTTGGTGGTGACACGTGCTGCTGCAATTTGGTGGTGACACGTGCTGCTGCAATTTGGTGGTGACACATGCTGCTGCAATTTGGTGGTGACACATGCTGCTGCAATTTGGTGGTGACACATGCTGCTGCAATTTGGTGGTGACACATGCTGCTGCAATTTGTGTTGACACATGCTGCTGCATTTGGTGGGACACAGGCTGCATTTTATGTGACACAGGCTGCATGTAAGAAGGGACTCCGCTGGGGGCACCTGATGTAAGGAGGGACTCCGCTGGGGACACCCGATGGCATCTGGTGGCAGGCGACGTGGCTAGTGACATGCTCAGGGCTCCCACTTATTCTGCATTATAATGAGTTGAATGATTTCATTTTATATTACAATGTAATAATAGAAATAATGTGCTTCCATCATCCTGACACCAT
Source organism: Aquarana catesbeiana (assembly GCF_042186555.1). Taxonomy (NCBI): domain Eukaryota; kingdom Metazoa; phylum Chordata; class Amphibia; order Anura; family Ranidae; genus Aquarana; species Aquarana catesbeiana. Next base: position 465,383,679 of record NC_133325.1, read on the forward strand.
AACAACCATGGTGCCGGGATGATTGAAGCGCTAACACCAGGTGTTTGGAGTATCTTTATCTGCTGGTTGTTAAACTTTCTAGAATACACATATTTCTATTGTTGTGTAGGATCTGGGCCTGTTGTCCCTTCATCCCTCTCTCCCTCTCCCTCCATCCCTCGTTCATCTCAAACACTAACCACACCACCTTAGAGAACTATTTCGCTGAAACCACGCCCGTTTTCACCAAGTGGGAGGGATCAAAAAGGAAAGGCAGGGCTTGGCGCCCCCCCATCCTAAAACTTCACCAGCCGCCACTGATAGCCAGTGTAGGGTGGAGTATATAGCACAGTGTAGGGCGGAGTATATAGCACAGTGTAGGGCGGAGTATATAGCACAGTGTAGGGCGGAGTATATAGCACAGTGTAGGGCGGAGTATATAGCACAGTGTAGGGCGGAGTATATAGCACAGTGTACTGCGGAGTATATAGCACAGTGTACTGCGGAGTATATAGCACATTGTAGGGTGGAGTATATAGCACAGTGTACTGCGGAGTATATAGTACATTGTAGGGTGGAGTATATAGCACAGTATAGGGCAGAGTATATAGCACAGTGTACTGCGGTGTATATAGTACATTGTAGGGTGGAGTATATAGCACAGTGTACTGCGGAGTATATAGCACAGTGTAAGGCAGAGTATCTAGCACAGTGTACTGCAGAGTATATAGCACAGTGTACTGCTGAGTATATAGTACACTATAGGGCTAAGTATAAGGAAATACCAACTTATGTTGCTAAACCCCAATCCAATCAATGAAATTGGCAGGTCAGAGAAAGTAAGGCTGGGGAGGAAAGGACTCCACACTGCGTGCATATAACTTGCTCTGCTCCACTGCCACTCAGTCAGTTTTAGGCTCAGACAGTCAGCTCCTTGGGCTTGACTCGCTGCCTTCCAGTTCCACTGTCCTGTTCTCCCGCCACGAGGCCTGTGACCCGTGCTGTCTGGTACTGCACCCTCCCTCACAGAGAGATCACTCTGCATCAGAAGTCAGCACTCCTCTAGAGTGGGCGGCGCCGTGCCCCGGCCGGACAGATCTACAGATCCCATAGGAGGAGGGAGAGACTGAGAGCAGAGCAGTGACGAGCGGAGTCATCATCGAGTACATTAAAAAAAAAGTCTGCGGCGGCCGTAGAGGACACTCCTGGAGTGTCCACAGCTCTCCCAGCTGTGGCACGCGTGCCATAGGTCGCCATCACTGGCCTATAGTAATCCCAAATACATTCCAGTGTGCAAAATTCCATTGCATGACAGATTACTATCGATTGCATGTTCCCACAGTCCCATACCATTCTGTTGTCCATACCTAAGTCTTAAGCCCTGTACACAGGATCAGATTTTCGGATGACCTTTCATCCATTTCTTGTTGCATGCTAGTCTCATGTCAAAAGTGAAGAGGTTACTCACCATACGAAAATTCTCGTACGACAGAATACAACTTCAGAAGTGATGTAATGTGTTGAATAGTTTTCTATGTGTTCTTTCTTTTCTGAGCATGCGTAGTCTTGCTCTTGCGATTTTTTTTTCGGACGAAAACCATACTAATTAAACAAAAATCGTATGTTGAGTTCACGTACGACAAAAATGTTATAGTCTGCACATCCAGCTTTTGTCAGATGAAAAATCGGAATCGGCTGTCAAAAGCACCATACTAACGATCCAAAAATTCAGCAGATCTTTTGTCAGGTGAAATTTTACTTCCGATTTTCATATCGTGTGTCTGGGCATTTAGTGCTTTTCCACACAAAAGTGTTTTTTCGTCATCATGCAAAAGTAAGGAAAACGAATATATATTTCCATTTAATTGCAATGATTTTCACATGCATTTCAGATGCATATATTCACATAACACTTGTTTTAGTATACTGCAAGATAGGCCAATCACAGGTCAAAATGGAATATTTTTATGAGAGATCCCTGAGCATGGTCTTACTTTGAATGATGTCTAGACTGATCGTAGCTGGCAGTACCTGCTGGCTGTATGGCGTTTGCTGAACATGTTAACTTTAACATATGAAGTGCCTGGAGTGCATTTGGTGAACACAAAGCAACTGGTTTGTACCAGTGGATATAATCAGTGTAGTTACCAGTGATGTCTCACTCTGCTTTGAATCCTCTCTGCATTTGACTTCAGGCAAACAGCTTCTCTCTGCAGCTAAAGGGCAGAAGCAGACACCTCATACAGTCTGTATATGCCCTCATTGGTTTAACGTGAATCCATACTATGCACATACAAGACAAAGAAACAGGTATAATTAAGATATATGCACTTCCTTTTTTTTTTTTGTTATGGATAACATTGTGAAATGTTATGCCGCGTACACACGATTGGAATTCTCGTCAGAAAAGCCTTGGATGGTTTTTCCGACGGGATTCCGCTCAAGCTTATCTTGCGTACACACGGTCACACCAAATTCCGACCTCCAAGAACGCGGTGACGTACAACATGTACGACGGGACTAGAAAAGGGAAGTTCAATACCAAGTGCGCCACCCTTTGGGCTCCTTCTGCTAATCTTGTGTTTATCTCGTGTTAGTAGAAGTTTGGTGAGAGACGATTCGTGCTTATCAGACTCGTGCTTTTCCGATCGTTGCTGCTCTTCAGTTTGTGCTTGTTGATTTGTATCTGTTCTTCAGTGCGTGTAGTCAGTTCGCATTTGTTTGTCACTGCGTGCTATTTATAGTATCGTATTTGAGTTTCAGTGCGTTCTTGTCCGCTCGTTTCTGATTTTCAGCTCGTTCTTTCAGGCCTTGCTGCTTTTCAGTGCTTTCTGTTTAGTTCGTTCTGACCAGCCGACTGTTTTGAAGCCATGTTGTGGGTACATCCTTGTCGTAGAGTTTGTGCTGTGTGGGGGCTTGGTGTTGGGGTTCTTACTGTGACCCAAGCCCAGTCCATAAACAGGGTGGGGAGGAGTCCATGGACCAAGAATTGGTTGCTCCAGCGTGACCAATTCTCTCACATGCCTTTGTTGTGGGAGATCCAGGAGAATAACCCTGATGATTTCAGAAATTATATCCGGATGACGGACCCCATTTTTCACCGTTCGTTGGCTTTGCTGTCCCCTTATATTAGCAGGCAGGATACCTGCATGCGGCAAGCCATCACTCCCGAACAAAGGCTAGTCGCCACGTTGCGGTACTTGGTGACTGGGAGAAGTCTGCAGGACCTTAAGTTCTCGACAGGCATCTCCCCCCAGGCTCTGGGGATCATTATTCCAGAGACCTGCTCTGCCATCATTCAGGTCCTGTAGAAGGACTATATTAAGGTAAGTTTTCTCCTTTAACATCACATTCTATGTATTTAATGTTTGCTAATGTATTGTATTTCTTTCATCATTCCCTAATTACCATGATTGTAATATGCTGTGAATGTCCCCTTTGTGCCCATGCATGCTGGCAGTTTTTAAACTTCCTTTTTTGTCCTTCATGCATATTTGCCTTCAATAACCTCCCCAGCATGCTCTCCTGGGCCTATATCCACCTAGCCTAGTCACTTAACAATATATTTTGTCAGCTCCATAGTAGTGCTTTACCTTAAACACCCCCTAAAATGTGTACAAATGTTATTTGTGTCCTTAAATTCAGGCCAGAGGCTTTTTTTGGGGTCCCAAACTCATTTGGAACCCTCCCTCCCCCCAACAGCTAAGTCAACTGATACCAATCCTCTATCTGCTGACTTTGCCAAACCCATACACACTATACCCACCTCTTTTGTGGTCATATTTATGAATGAATTCCCCAAAGCATGTAATGCAAGGGCCTGCCTGAATACTTTCAAATTGTACTGTTTAAAGTTTTGTTCTTCTATTATCTTGCTAGTTAATTGCAGAATGTAAAAATGTGCTTCAATTTGCACAGTGTGTATTCATATTTTTGTATTATGACACTTCTTACCTGTCCAGTGGACTGCCAATAGTGTAATTAAGGAGGGGCTGGCCAAAGTAACACACATTATTTATGCATTCAGCTCTCAATGAAGTTGAGAGGGTTACCTGTCCAAAACATCTCCCCCCCCCTAAAATTTTTATAATGGGCCATAGGAGGGGGGGGGGAGGAATAAGTGGACCTTAAGATTTTTGCCTTTAAATACTCCTTCAAAAAAATGTTATACTGATGTTGGCCAAGAATGTTTGTGTCTAATCTGCTTGCAATGTTTATGTGCAAAATGACTAATTTTTTATGTTTTTGTTTGACTCCACAGTTTCCTTCAATGCCTCAGGAATGGCAGACTGTGGCATCCCACTTTGCCGACTGTTGGGACTTTCCCAACTGTGGAGGGGCAATTGATGAGAAACACATCCACATTGTACCACCACCCCATTTGGGGTCATAGTATTATAATTATAAGGGGTTTCATAGTATCGTGTTGATGGCAGTGGTGTCAGCGACATATGAGTTTCTGTATGTGGACGTGGGGAGGAAGGGCCAGATGTCGGATGGTGGAGTCTTTGCCCGGACCGAGTTCTATCGACGTCTCCAGAGTGGTGGCTTGGGATTGCCACCTGCGGAAGAGAACATTGAGGGACTGCCATTTGTGTTCGTCGTCGTCGCAGATGAGGCATTCGGTCTGGGTGATCACATGATGAGGCCATTCCCCCAGAGGACCCTCACCCCGGAGAAGAGGCCAGAGCCAGAGCCAGAAGAGTCGTAGAGAATGCGTTTGGGATAGTGGCCAGCCGGTTCTGCCTATTTTTAACTGCCATAAATATGTCGGAGTACAAACCAAACCACATTGTGTTAGCTTGCTGCATACTGCACAACTTTTTAAAAAATAATAATCCTAGTTATATTGCCTCAGTTGGGCCTGAGGCCGGACTTCATGAAACACTGATGGCCCTGGAAATGTGCCGTCCTGGCTTGCCCCCCAAAGCGCCTGTGAAGTGCGGGAAAAATATGTAGAATATTTTACAGGCAGGGGGCCATTGCTTTGCCAGCCAATTTTGAATACATTTTCTATTTTATCAGATAAAATCTTTATTTTCATTTACTGCTTGTGTTTCTTTTTTCTGTCTCCTAGGTTCTCCTAGTGCACTTGTAGTGCCAAGTGGTTTTTGCCATTATTAAATAACACCCATTGTCACTGTAAACACCAACTTAATACAAAAACTGGTATTTAGCATTGAAAGAAGAAGCCACACATTGTTGAGTATAAAACCTTTTACTCCGTGCATATGCACATGTGCGTTTTAAAACTTTTTAAAAAAAAAACCAAAAAATATGGGTTTCTTAAAGTTTTACCTTGAATTTTTTTTAGGGTACATGAACAGACATGTTTCAAAACATAACTCGGGAACTTACAAAGTTCAAGAAAAACTGAAGGCAATATCAGACATTATAGTGTCCAAAATGTGTTGATATTGCCTTCATCAGATGGGGTGATGTCACCCCTGTAAAAGCCAAATTTTGAAGATGCACACAAATTGGGAGTTAAACTGGGGATTTTCCTCCTGATCCCATACCTAATGTCAACATGTGCTATCTCCCATCATGGGGGATCAATGGACGTGTTTTGGGGGTGCAATCACTTCCTCTCAGCTACTTGAGTTGCGAGGAAGGGGTTGCAGCCACAAAATGCGTACATTGATATCCCCTGATGGCAGATAGCACATGTTGACACACCGTGTGAATCTTCAAAACTTGGCTTTTAAAATGCATAAAAATTTGTTAAAAACAAAAAAAAAGGTGGCATTTTTTGGGTATTTATATTCTTCCTAGTACATCAATCATGTTCTTGAAATCTGGCCCTTGTCATGGCTAACAGTCAGACACTGGTCCAAACCTAGCTGATGAAGGAGAAAACGTGTCCCACTGAAAAATTCTCAGGACTCACACCAAGTGAAATAAACCTTCCATGTCTGATGATAGACCTTGCGAAAAGTAAATTTCCTAGCTTTTAGCACTGTAGAAATCACAAACTCAGAGATGCCCATGTCCTTCAAAACCTGGGCTTCAACCATATTGTTAAAGTCAGTGACTGTGAAGCAGAGTAGCAAGATCGGGACAGGGCAGAAGATCCTGATGATCCAATAGAGCCCACAAAGCATCTTTAAGGAGTCTTACCAGGTGGGCATACCATATCTACCTGGATCAGTTCAGAACAATAAGGATCACCAGATCCTCCATCTCGATTATGTGAAGCAGAGGAAGTAGTTTCTGGAGGAGGGAAAGCATAGATCAGGGTGCACGGATCTCACAGAGCAACCTTAGCATACACTGCTTCTATGAGAGAATGCATGCACCTGGAGACAATCCTGACCAGTTTGTTGTTGAAAATGGAGGTTCACATCCAAAGTCCCCCACCTGCAACAAAGGTCCTGAAAACACCTCCAAGTGAGGGACTACTACACCGGGTCCGGGCACTGCCAGATGAGAAAGTTTTGCCAAACAATTGTCTACAATTGGAATGTGCACAGCTGACAAGGCTGAAATGTGAAGTTATACTCAGGACAGGAGCTGACCTACCTTTCTTGCCACAGTAAGATTTTTGTTTTTCCCTGATGATTTATGTATGCTACCATTGTAGTGTTGTCTGACTTAATCCAGATCAGATGACCCATCAGTAGGATGTAGAGACAGTCAAATCACTTGAGGTTCTAGAATGTTGATTGGGAGATTAGACTCCACAGACAACCAAGCTCCTTGCACCAACAGGGTGTCAAGAGACCAGATTGGCTTCTCACATAATGACAGAATAATGCGTTGTAGGAGTCTGGAGTGAAACTGGATAAATGGAACTGCCTCAAAAGAGACTACAATCAGACCCTAGGACTCACATGTAAAACCAGAAAGTCAGATGGCTCCTGAACTGGAGAGTATGAATTTGAGACCGCAGTGTCTGCAGTAAGCATCGTTGAGGTCCACAGAAGCCCAAAAGTCTCCCTGATGAAGGAAGATAATGACAGACTGTGTGGATTCCTTGCAGAATTTTTGGACTTCAATACAGGCATTTAGGGCTTTGAGATCCAAAATGGGGCAAATGCTCCCTTTAGGCTTGGGAACAGTGAACAGATTAAAGTAAAACTCACACGGGAACTAGGGAAATTACACTTTGATTTAGAAGAACTGAGAGGGCTCAGTGGAGATCTGTCTGATGACACTGGAAGGTTGGAGGTGAGAAATTAAGGAGGTCGCAGAAAGCAAAACTGTAGTTTGTAGTCCTGAGAAACTACCTCCTGCCTCCAAGCAAGTAACAACTTATGGAAGGCTGTCCATAAGGTTTAGGAGTGTGTCTATGAGAATGTTTGACCATTATTCCAGAAGCGCATTTGTGAGGTCAGGCACTGATGTGGGCGAGAAGGCCTGGCTCGCAGTCTACGCTCTAATTCATCCCAAAGGTGTTCTATATTGAACCCTTCTGACTAAGACTGGAATGCCATTAAAGTTCATGTGCATGTAAAGGCAGGCTTCCAAATACTTTTGGTAATATAGAGTATGTATGCATGGCCACATAGCATAACATGCCGGGGAGTTTACTGGTTGCAGAAAAAACGTCTAAAGCTTAAAACAGCAGCTGTAAAAAGTCCAGTGTGCGTGAGGCCTTAATTAAAAGCAGTAGACTGCTACTCCCACATGCAAGATTACTAGTCAAGGATTGAAGCAACTCAGATGTTGATGGCTCAGAAACCACTAATAGCACAGGGCAGATTAAATATAAAATCTGCAAGAGGGAACAAAAGCACCCTTTGCAATCAAATTCTGTGCAAAATTGGGCGATTTGGGTCATAAAATCTTGCACGATCATGGTAAAAACCTCAGTCATGAGGGGAAAGTGTCTAGTTACAACCACCGAAACCGAGGAGGACTCCAAGGACAAAACAGACATAGTTGCCAACAGTCCCGATTTTCCCAGGACAATCCCAATTTTGGGACCCTCGTCCCGATTGGAGGCTGTCCCAAATCGGGATTTCCATCAGGAAAATCGGGAATGTTGTTTTTTTTTAATTTTTGGAGCAGCTGGCTCCAGCAAAATGGCCGCCGGCGCCCTTGCTAGATCTTCCCCCTAGTGTTCAGTGGAGAGAGGAAGGGGGCTCGATCCGTGCAGCCAATGAATCGGCTTCTTTAGCTGCACGGATCGGCCCCTCCCCTCTCCACTGAACACACGGCGCCAGTATCTAGCCGAGAAAGTTCCCCAGCTATTCAGCTCGGCTATTTCCGCCGGCTCGTACTGCGCAAGCGCTGCGCCTGCGCAGTACAGGGGGGTCCTTACTTGCCGAGGGGAACTTTCTCGGCAGAACACCGGCCACGCCTGGACATGTGGTGGGGGGCATTATGGGAGGGGAGGGTCTGCACTGACACTGATGGAGGGGGGGTCCTGCACTAATGGAGGGGGTTCTGCACTAATAGAGGGGGGTCTGCACTGAGGGGGATCTGCACTAATAGAGGGGGGCTGCACTGAGGGGGATCTGCACTAATAGAGGGGGCTGCACTGAGGGGGGTCTGCACTAATAGAGGGGGGGTCTGCACTGAGGGGGGTCTGCACTAATAGGGGGGGGCTGCACTGAGGGGGTCTGCACTAATAGAGGGGGGGCTGCACTGGGGGGGTCTGCACTAGGGGGGTCTGCACTGATGAAGGGGGTCTGCACTGATGAACGGGGTCTGCACTGAGGGGGTCTGCACTGATGGAGGGGGGTCTGCACTGAGGGGGTCTGCACTGATGGAGGGGGGTCTGCACTGAGGGGGTCTGCACTGAGGGGGTCTGCACTGATGAAGGGGGTCTGCACTAATGGAGGGGGGTCTGCACTGAGGGGGTCTATACTGACTCTGCTGGGGGCACCTGATGCGAGGACAGACTCTGCTGGGGGCACCTGATACGAGGACAGACTCTGCTGGGCACACCTGATGCAAGGACAGACTCTGCTGGGGACACCTGATGCAAGGACAGACTCTGCTGGTGGCACCTGATGCAAGGATGGACTCTGCTTGTGGCAGGCGACGTAGCAGGTGACACGCACAGGGATCCCACTGATTCGGCATTATGGTGAGTTGAATGATTTAATTTTATATTGCATTATAATAATAGAAATAATGCGCTTCAATCATCCTGACACCATAACAATCATGGTGCCGGGATGATTGAAGCGTTAACACCAGGTGTTTGGAGTATCTTTATCTGCTGATTGTTAAACCTTCTAGAATACACATATTTCTATTGTTGTGTAGGATCTGGGGCTGCTGTCCCGTCATTCCTCTCTCCCCCTTTCCCTCTCCATCCCTCATTCATCTCAGACTCTAACCACACCCTCTTTGAGCCACGCCCATTTAAGCCACGTCCACTATTTCATTACCATTTTTCGCTGCGGCGTGCAAAGCCACACCTACAAACGGATGCCCCGCCCCCTAATTATTGTACAGCTCCGCCTACAGCCAAAAAAATGTCCCACATATTTTTTTTGCAATGTTGGCAAATATGAACAGAGGATAATATGATTCTAAGCTGCAGACATCTGCACCATCAGTAGACCTGCTGCAAGCAGCCTCAGAACCATTATTATAATGTGAGTAGGGAGCACCCACTATAGCAGGACTGTCCTCCTTGTATAGAATCATACATGCTACAACCATGTGGCAGAAATGCAACAAATGGGTTTAGAGTAAGAAGCAAGGCCTCAGGTAATCCTGAAACCAAGACAGCTGGTAGCAGGTGAGAGTCAGATAGCTGGAGTTGACCAAAGTCACTGTAGGCGGGCAGCATGAACAGATTGAAGTTCAAAGTTTCACGTGGATCTTTTCAAGCATGAGTAGCATTAGGGAGCTGCTTCCCTGCTGCTTTATGGCGAAAAAGAGAGTGTGGAGTGCACTCTTGATACTCCACCTAGCTGATGACATCAGTGCACAGTGTCAAACCTTTTCTGTGGAAATAAAGGTGCTAAGCAACCTAAGTAATCAAGGAAGTTCTGAGTGCTCAGCCCAACTGCCCTACTCACTGAGTTTTCTGAGACAGGGAAAGCATTGTGGCAATGCCAGTGGCTCTGGAAGTGAAAAGTGCTCCACAGCTAACTTTTATCAGAATTGAGTCTGGAAAGCATTCCATGCAAAAACCAATGCTTAAAATGCTGCTTCCAAACGAATGCCACATGTCAATTCGGGTTTGGACACGGTAGCTCAAAAGCCAGGATCAGGACAACTGAACGCGAAAGCTGTTATTAAAGCAATGAAGCTCCAGTAGCGACGTCAAGAAAAGTCTTGACTGAAGAAAAACAAAATGAAAGCAGAAAAAATAAATCAGACTTAACACAGTAGAGCTGTAGAAAAGATGTCGTCCCTCCTAGTACACCAGCAAGTGGGAAAGATTATCCTGGGATGGCCTACATGTTTTCTGTTTGCCAGTGTTCAATCTTCCCCCAGGCAGCATTACAACCTTAAGGATTTGGAATACTTGTGTCACTCAATGTATGAAAAAGAAAATCTCCATATTGGGGCACAGACAGCAAACAAACCTGACAGGGTTTTAACCTCTGCCTCCCCTCTCCAAAACAGTTTTGACTTAGACATGCTTTAACTGCCATCTTTCTAAGTTACATATACATGCCTCTTGTTTACCTTATCCACTGGGAGCAAAGAGAATTACTGTGTGCATCTGGGTTTGGGGAGCATGTGACTCAGTTCCCTTATTTTAAAGCAGGAGTCCGGCAAAAATTTTTTTTTTGATGTCAGCAGCTGCAAATACTGCAGCTGCTGTCTTTTAAAATAAGGACACTCACCTGTCCCGGGGTCCAGCGATGTCGGCACCCGAGACCGAACTGTCCATCGATCCTCGGGTGCTGCCGCCACCATTCTCAGTGAGGGAATCAGGAAGTGAAGCGTTGCAGCTTCACTTCCCGGTTCCCTACTGTGCACCTGCGAGTCGCGCTGCGCATTCTCAATGGTCCCCGCTATCTCCTGGGACCTGTGTCTTTCCCAGGAGACAGCGGGGGAGTGCGGGAGGGGGCGTGACTCCCGCGGGAGTCTATTCCCAGAAGTGGGTGCAGTTACCTGTATGATACAGGTATCTGCACCCCCCTCCCCCCTGAAAGGTGCCAATTGTGACACCGGAGGGGGGGAAGAATCCGATGAGCGGAAGTTCCACTTTTGGGTGGAACCCCACTTTAACTTGACAAACCTGACCCTTGATGATTGGCCAATGATGCACCCAGCACTGTCATACACAGATGGGGAAAGTTTGGAGCTTAAAGTGATTGTAAAGTCTCCTTTTTTTTAAAAAAAAGCACACGTTATACTTACTTCTATGTGCAATGGTTTTGCGGCCTAGATCCTCCTCTTCTCGGGTCCCTCTTTGCTGCTCTTGGCTCCTCCCTCCTGTGGAGTGCCCCCACAGCAAGCAGCTTGCTATGGGGGCATCCGAGCCGAGTTGCAGCGCCCCGTCCCTTTTCTCTCCTCGAGATGCAGCTCCGATCTATTCAGACACAGAGCTGAGGTTCGGCCCCCGCCCCTTCTCTCTTCTGATTGGCTAACTGACTTTGACAGCCACGGGAGCCAATGGCGCTGCTGCTTTGTCTCAGCCAATCAGGAGGGAGAGTCCCAGACAGCCAAGGGACTCATAGACATTGCTCGGCTGATATGGGGCTCAGGTAAGTATTAGGGGGTGCTGGGGAGGCTGCTACACACAGAAGGCTTTTGATATTAATGCATAGAATGCATTAGGATAAAAAACCTTCTGCCTTTACAACTCCTTTAAAAGGATAAGTGCACTTTAAACTAAAGTGCACCTATCCTTCCTGCCGATTTGCCATTCCCCTACTGATCCCATCACCCCTGCCACACATGCATACTTACTGAGATCTGACGCCCATAGTTTGCCACTGCAAAAACCTTGCTGCTGAAAACTGCATCCGCAAAACTTTGGATGCCCTCCTAGTAGAGTTTTGAAAAGGTATAAACAGAAGACCAGGAGCGGCCTTACAAATCTGGGAAACAGAGGCTTGATGTCAGAATACCCAGAAAATTTCTACCAATCTGGTGGAGTAAGCATGTAATAGTGCAGGAGTCCTGTCTTTCAGAGTGTAAGTGAGGTCCTGAGAGTAGGACGAATAGGAAGTCCATTGGTCTGATAGAAGCTGTAGGCAGTAAAGAGCAATTTCCTTTAGCGTCTTTGAAGCAGGAAAAAAAGAGGGAATAACAATGTCTTCATTGAGATGGAAGACTCTTACCACCTTTACCTTGATGGGTTGAAAGAGTGGTTTCTACAGGGCAGAGAGAAAATGATTTTGGTCCTAAGGAAGCACAGGGTGCTGTAAGGGAGGTCTGATCCGAGAGGAACATTGAATAAAGCATTTTACAAGGGAGAGTGAGGCCAGAGGTTTTTGGAGAAGAATGTACAAGGCCGAAACCCGTTCTTTCAAAGTACTTGGAATTCCATGCTAGAACTAACTATGCCTAAAACTGTTCCTATCCTCTTCTAACACCTATACTAGCTACCCTTTAGAAGGAACATACATTATCTAGCCTAATCTCAGAGCACTCCGGTCCAGTCACGTGATCTCCCCAGTGGCCAGCACTGACCACGGCTGAAATGTCTGTATGGTGACATTACCCATAAGCTTATTGTGTGCATTTGTTGTGAGCTGTCCCTCCTTTCCCTCTGAAGTCGCAGCTAGCTGAGCGAGAAGAGCCGATTACATGACCGAACTGGAGCGCCCTGAGAAAAGGTACACGCTTCTTCCTTCGACAAGGTAGTTAGTATAGGTGTTAGAAGGGGGTGGGAGACGATTTAAAGTGTTACTGAACCCAGAACCCTGCATTCACTATATCTGGCCTCCCACAGTACACAGAACAAGGAAATGCAATTATTTTAGTAAATATAAACCACTAAATACCTTTTCTCAGCAGTATATAGAAGTATTCTGACTTCAATCAGTGTCCAGCCAAGCACTGGTTAAAGCTTGTAGGAGGAGTTTTCGTTCTGCTCTGGCTGTGCTATGAGGCTGCATGACCCCTGACTTTCTGTCTGGACCGTGCTGATTGGCACTGTGCTAATCACATGCAGCCTCCCAAAAAAAAACTAGCAATACACACTAAACTGAGCATGTGCAGAGTGCCCCCAAGGCTCTGCTCTATCAGCAGATGGATTGAGGACAGTAAAAGAAGGGGAGGGTCAGAGAAGACAGGATCAGTCCTTTTACACAATTCAGAGGATTAACCCCTTAGGTTCCACAGTGAGTATAACAAGCATGCTTTACTGCATATACAGACTGATTTTACTGTTGTGGGTTTAGTAACACTTTAAGCTTAGTTAGTTCTTCAACCTTAATTAAAGTGATTGTAAAGTCTCGTTTTTTTTTTTTAGTTAAAAATAACAAACATGTTGTTGATTCTGCTCCTCAGTTATGCCTACTTAAAGTCGTCCAGCTCACTTGATCTCTGCCTTCGCCTTTGCCAACATCACAGAGACCTTCTCCTGCGTTCCTGACTTGCTCGGCTGACGTTCCTTCTGGCTCCTGATCCTGCTTGCTGTACTACTTTATCTCTGGCTCTCTGACATTTGCTTCGCTGACTACTCGATCCGGTTACCGAACTCTGGCTTGTTTTGACTACTCTTACTCTGTTTACCTTATTATTATTATTAAACAAGTGTGATTTAACTATACTTCTGTCTCGGTCTGATTCATGGTTCCTGATAGTTATCTCTTGCCTCCCTAGTGGGTAAAAAGCCCACCTGGTCAAGATGCACCAATTTCTGGAGATGTTGCGCCAACTGGGTAGCCAAGATTTTGGAAAACAGTTTCAAGTTGATATTTAAAAGTGAAATGGGCCTGTAGCTGTCTCAAGATGTAGGGTCCTTGCCCTCTTTGTGAATTAGCGAGATATGAGCTCTCAAAGTGTGTCTAAGGAAAATTGCATCATATCCAACTGCATTAACAAATGCCACTATGTGTTTAGCGAGAGGAGGGTTTTATAATATTGTATAGTATAGCCATCTGGGCCCGGAGCTTTACCTGGTTTCATGGCTCCCAAAGCTAGTCGGAGTTGCTCTAGAGTTATAGGGGAATCAAGTGCTTCCTGAGCCTCTATGGAAAGGGACAGAAGTTGAGAAGTTGTTATGTAGTCCTGAATGTCAGCTTGGGGAGGTGTTCTGTCTGGTAGGTTGTAAATAGTGGAGTAGAAATCTTTGAATTTCTGTGTAATTTTGTGAAGTACTGCTTTCTGACCGGTGGAGTTTATAATTTGGGGGATGTAAGCAGAAAGCTTGTGTTCCCTGACCAGCCTTGCCAATGCCTTCCCACATTTGTCCCCTGACTTGTAACTCATTCTACGACAAAATTGTAATGCTGCTTTGGCCTTATAGTGTAACAAATCTGTGATCTGCTTGTATAACAACTCAAGCTCCATCTCCAATGTGTGAGAGGGAGCGTGTTTGTGACAAGAATCAGGGGAGGATAGTTTGGAAATGAGTCGAGTAATTTTTTTCATTCCGTTACCTTTTGATTCGTGCGCCGTGTTTAATGAGTACACCTCTGAGTACCGTTCTATGGGCTTCCCAGAGGGTACCTGGATCACAGCCGAGGAATCGTTCGTTTGGAAGTAAAAAGTCAACTCCTTAGATACATCTGCCAACACCTCTGGGTCCTGCAGCAGGCTCTCATTCAGACGCCAAAAGTGGGGTCTGGAGGAAGACATTCTGGAGAGTGTGTATACCAAAGAGATAGGAGCATGATCCGACCATGTTATGTGACCGATCGAAGAATCGGTCACTGAATGTAGCTGACCATGAGGAATTAGGAAATAGTCTATCCTGGTGTAGATCTTATGCGGGGAGGAGTAGAATGTGTAATCTCGCTCCCCTGAGTTCTGTAGTTGCCATACATCAACCAGCTGAGCTTTATGCATAGAGTTAGCTATCCGTTTCCTGGGACCTGGGGGGACCGAGGAAAAACCTAAGGAGGTGTCCGCCAGGGGATCAGGGGGATATTAAAGTCTCCACCAAGTATCAGCTGGCCCTCCATGAATTCTAGAAGTCTATCCAGGGTGGTCATTAGGGGCATATAGCATTGCCATGGTAATTTGCACTTCACCTATAAGTCCCTCAAGGAACACATAGCAGCCATCACGCTCTTTAATAACAGCCTGGCACTGCCATGGTGGTTTACTGGACAGCAATATGGAGACTCCTTTGGTCTTGGCTGCTGGGTTAGTGGCGTGATATGTCAAGGGGAAGTACCTGCTTTTGAGGATTGGGGGTTTATCATTTTTAAAATTAGTCCCCTGGATAAAAGCAACATCAGTGTGAGAACTTATTAAGTCATTCAAAAGCATATGTCTTTTTTCTGGTATATTGAGGCATTTAACAACACTATTTTGAATAAAAGAGAGGGGGGAGAGGGGAGAGGGGGGAGAAATAAAAAGAAGTTAAAAGAGAAGTGTCAGGTCCCTCACTTACCAGACAGGTGAGTCCGCTTGGGCAGAGGGTAGGCACCCTTACGTATCCAACTTGGGCCCCGATAGAGCAGACAGGAAGCCCGCGAGTACAGAGTGGTATGAGGGCCTGGTGTATGGATCCTGGAGAAAGGTGGTCTTTCAAGCAGCAGGTAGAACTCAGGAAACACTGGAACTGGTGCTGAGCAGGAGCTTACTAGGCTGGTCACACACAGGCAGAGGTCGGCAACGGGCTGGCAGCAGAGGTACAAATGGAGCAGGCAGAAGCGGCGTCAAACAAGCCGGGGTCAGGTTCAGGCAGCAGTCAGGGAGGACCAAGAGGCAAGCCGGGTCAAAACAGGTCAAAACTTCAGAGATACGGAACACATAGAGGATCACAGAACTTAGGCACAGAGCTGTTGATCAGGCAGCACCGAACAGGAATTGAGGCAAACCTAAATAGGCCGATTGGCGCCAAACACCGCGCTCGTGCACGCGCTGATTTGCCCATGCACCCGCACGCACCTGAGCGCGCCCCCAAACACCGGCGTGTACGCCAGCACTACCAGGCATGCCTGCAGTAACGCCCATAGGCGAACGCGCGGGTGCGCCCGGACGCCACCCTGCACGCCATGGCCGGCCAGACCAGACACGCCGGTGCCCCCAGGAACACGTGCCCCAGCACGCACAGGAACACGCGCACCAACGTGCCCCGGTGCGCACCGGCGCCCAACCAGGTAACCTCTCTGACAAGAAGGCAGGTGGAGGAAAAAAGGGGACAAAATTTAGGGGGACGCAGAGTGAGAGAAAGAGACAATCAAGTTCAAGATGGAGAATACTGCAGCAAATAAATCTGCAAGTAATAAACTTGCAATATTGTAGCACTTCAGGGAGTCCAGAAATGTACGCTAGCCTACTTGGGGGAGAGGTTAGTCAGTGACCAAGAAGAGAGGACCCAACCCTCCCATCCACCCCAGTAGGATCCTGAGTACAAATAGAAGCATTAACAATGATAAAATGAAAACAGAAAAAAGCAAACTCGAAATTAAACACAAAGAGTCATAGAGCCACACTGTGCCAAGAGGGCTCCCGAATTGGCACCATGTGTTCCATGAGGTCTGCACACCAGCTGTTAGGAGGATCCACCTACCCTCCACTGATGGGCATGGGGTCTCTGGAGGCATGGTGCAGCATTATGTAGCCAACTACATGGGAGGCAGAATACCCTATGTAAACATTTAGTTGGGTTTGCTGACTCTGGACTGCCTGGGACAAATGAGGTGTATAGCATTCCCCTCCAAGCTATATATAACATCATTAGGATGGAACATAGCCTAGCAGCATAATAGAAAATCAGGCACTATAGTGTATGAGCAATACCCTCGTTGTGAAGCTCTCGACCCCACCCCCCCAGAATCCTACTGGCGCTATGTCCCAAAAACAAAAAAATAAAAAAGGAAGAAATAGTAACAGTGAACAATGCACAACTGTCAGGCAGAACAGAGTGAGTATCCATATTGGTAGACAATTTATGTCCAGCACAGGGCTACTCACTACTCACGTGGCTCCTCCGGGGATGGTACTCGTGAGCAGAGGTGGCTCCTCTGTGGTCTGGGCTGGTAACTGCTGCCGGACACAGTGGGGCCCGTACGGCCATAGGATCGTACAATGAAAGCCAGCCAGTTTGGGACCGCTATCGTTCTGATTCCAGGAAGATGAAGAGGGCTGGGAGGGACTCCGGTGAGCAGAGCGTAAACGAGTGCTGGTCCTTTTGGAAGTTGAGTGATAGGGGGAAGCCCCAGCGGTAGGTGACATTCAGCCTGCTGGCTAGGTCTAGGAGCGGTCTTAGGAGGGCTCGGGGCTGCAGTGTTGCTCTGGAGAGGTCTGGGAGAATTTTGACCAAAGCACTGTCAAATTCCAGGTCCCCTGCTTCCCATGCTTTCCGGATTATAATATCCTTGTGAATATAGTGATGTAACCGGCAAATCACATCCCGGGGTCTAGTGGGATTGTTCCACCGGGAGCCCAGGGCTCTATGAATCCGGTCTAGTTCCACGCGCTCCGGTAGTTGCGCTCCCGCTATTCTCCTGAAGATATCAGTGGGCATGTCAGTGAGATCTTTTGGACCTGTGGCCTCCGGCATACCCCAGAGCCGCAAGTTGTTCTGGCGGCTCCTGTCATCCATCTCCACCAGATGTAACTGCAGGCCCACCGCTGCCTCTGTATGGGAGCCCTGGCGTGCCTCCAGTGCCATTTCCCTCTGATCCATCGTGGACAATGAAGTTTCCCCCGCAGTCTGGTGGTGAGGGCTTGAACATCCTGTTTAACATCACGGAGTTCCTGCCTGTGTGAGGCTTCCACGCGCCCTATGAGGGCCTCAATGTCGGCTTTCGCTGGCAGTGCCTGGAGGATAGGTTTCAGCTCAGCATCCGCTCTGTAAGTCAGGGGCAGGTGAGGTGAATTCCTCGTGTCCGATAGGAAAGCTGGTGGAATATCAGGGTAATTCTCCGAGCTCAAAGACACTGCGGGGGAGGCAGGATAGGTGAGTGGATCAAGGCCTTGGAGTGCATAGCACGTGTATCCACCATCTTGAACTCCAGGGAGACCGGCTGGGGGAGCTGGAAGAACCGCTGAATCTCACCTAGGGGTGAAGCAACTGGGTTTGGTTTTGTGCCCTTCTTGTTCCGCTTATCTGTGCGCTTCTTGGATGAGAGCATAGTGTAGTATTGGAGCTAGACAAGTTGGGGTAGATAGGAGGCGGTCGGGAGCTCAGCACACACATCTCTACCCGGCCATGTCCAGACCACGCCCCCTCAGGTTTTTTATCTTAATGCATAGAATGCATTAAGATAAAAATAAATTCTGCCTTTTCAATCACTTTAAGGCCGAGTTCTAGTCAAGTCCAGATTGTGGAAGGTCATAATGCGAGCCACAGAGTAATTTGTGATAACAAAGTGTTCACACCAAGCAAATAAGGATCTCCAGGTATGAAAATAAATCTTTCTGGGAGTGTTTTTTCTTGCTTTTAGCAAAGTAGGTATGATAGACCCAAATGCCCTTCTGTTATTCCACACTTGGGCTTCAACAGCTTTGCCACTAAAGCCAGTGACTGAGACCTTGGGAGCACAAGTCTGGCCTGTTTGGAAGAGGGCAAGGGTCATCTCCTAGCGGTCTGAGTATGTCTTTGTAACAGGTCCTTCAGGGCCAGTTTGGTGCAATGAGAACCACCAGTTTATTCTCCTATTCTATTCTGCGGAGCAATCAAGGTAAAATTTGCACTGGAGGAAAGGCGTAGATTATCCTGAAGTGAGTCGGAGGAAATATCATGGTATCCAATGCCAGTGCTAGAAGTTCCTTGGTCCTGCCCACTGAGGTACCTTGTGTTTAGATCTGGAGGCCGCCTGGCGGATGATGGGCGTGTGACGTCTGCACGGGGGAGGAGCCCAGCGTCAGCTCTGGCGGAGGTGCAGAGACTGAGCGTCCGGATGTCTCGTGGGGTGAGAGACCACAGAGACGCAGACTGGGTCCGGTGGTACAGCCGTCTTCGGGACTAGACCGCTTCGCCTCCCGTCCCCCCCCCCCCTCACCGCGGACGTGGTAGAAGGAGGCTTTACCCGGCGGGACCCCTCTGAGCGGAGGAGCAGCGGCCGGGATCGGAGCCACTAAACCGCATTGTCGGCGGGAGAAGTACCTAAAAGCAAACCACTGTGAAGGGACTAGAGGCAGGGAGCTCCAGCCCAGCGGCAGCAGCGGGTTTTTCCACCAGATTGGAAGGGAATGATCTCTCAGCCCAAATCCATGCTGCACCTGCCCCAGACTGAGATCATCCTGATAAAAGAAGAAAGGTATGAGAAGACGTAATGCTATATAACACAACCTCAATCACCCATATCTCAAACTAGCAGCACAAATTTTGAAAGCTGTTTGAACTCTGAACTGTGTTTTCTGTGATCAAAAGAGTGGGGCTATCTGATGGGAAGTGAGGAAAGGAGGAAGATACATGACTTTTTCAATATAGGTGTGCACTGATAACTTCTTTCCCAGGGCAGTAAAAAGTCGGCCAAAACCAAGCTCTCCATATATATCTTCCCCCCTCGATATATAGCTGTGAACACTGCCGAGAATAAAGTCTCATTGAGCTATACTAATAGGAGGGGGAAAGGGGAAGAGGGGGCAAAGTAGGAGGAGGAGGAGGGAGGAAGAAAGGAAGAAAAAAGGAGATCCCCCCCCTACGCCCAGACTGCCCTGCCACCTGGCCCCACAGGGAAGCTACAACGGTAGGACAAACCTAGTTCCTAGGGCGGAGACCCGGTCCGAAGCAAACAGTCCCAAACAAGTGGTAGCTAAAAATGACAGGTAAAGGAGAAAGCATGAGAGGCCGCACAACGCGAACAACTGAGCCCCAGAGTGCCAGAGAGAGTCTCAACACCAGCACCATTCAAAAATACTTAAAAGAAGTAAACGCCAAAAGCCCGGGTATGGAGGCAAAACAACCAGGGACAAAGGACAGAAAGAAAGACCAACAGAAGCAAAAAGGGGGTCAGGAGGACAAAACCTGTGAAGAAACGGACCTTGAGGGAGCATCTGCCTGGAGTTCTGCGGAAGAACAAAGGATATTGGCGATAGTACCAAGTAAAACAGAACTAGCTGAAATGTTTACTAAGCTAGAAAATGTGATAAAAACTGAAATATCAAATGTTCGAGCAGATATGGGGCATCTCCTTCGTCGGGTGGAAGAGGTAGAGGAAGTTTCAGTGCTTCAAACCAAAGAAATCTCCGAATTAAAGGATCAAGTCAGCAAACTGCGGAAGGAAAACCGCAACATGGTGTTCCGGCTGGAGGAACAGGAAAACCAAAGTCGGCGACAAAATCTGCGCATTAGGTCCATCCCGGAGCAACAAAATGAGGATCTAGGGGAAAAGATGAAGAAAATCTTTAATCCTATCATGGGAAAGCGAGAAGAAGAGCCCATTTTGATAGACAGGGTGCAGAGAATAAGAAGGCCCCCGCATGTAAAGCAAGGTATCCCAAGAGATGTGATTGTTAATTTCATCAATACGAAGACAAGGAAAGAATATGGAAGAAATTAAAGGGGGCCCCCCCTATAACGTTTGAAGACCAAGAGCTACAGATATTCTCAGACTTATCTGCAGGAACCCTCGCTCGTAGAAGACAGATGAGACCAATTTTGGAGCAGCTAAGGAAATCTAATCTCAAATATAGCTGGGGGTTTCCAACATCCCTGATAGTCTTAAAGGACGGTCGATCAAGCAGGATAAGATACTTGGAAGAAGCTCAGGACTTCTGCGACAGCCTGGGTATCCCCATCTCGGATTTGTCGCAGGCTAGACTGATTGAGAGACCTGGAGGGTAGAATGTCTTGACCTGTCGGGGGGGGGGGCGGGGCGGTCAGTGGAGGGGAACATTCCTTTTTTTTTTTTTTGTCTTCCCCTTGCTGGTCCGCCCCCCCCTTCCCCCTCCCCTCTAGGGGGGGGGGGGTTTGGGGGCTGTTTTCTTTGTGGTGGTGGGTGGCTTTGAGTCAAAGGTATGGTTTGGGGGGGTTGCTGATTATTGCCGCTGATTATTGTCTCTGCTGGGGGGTGGGGCGTGGGGGGGGGGAGGGGGTAGGGGTGGAAAACCAGGGGCGGGTCCACCGGATTATTAGATATTAGAGATAAGTCACACCTCATACATTCTCTCCTGATGGGGGGGAGTGTAGAAGCTAGGGCTCTCGCTGGAGCTCCACCCTAGGAAGGGAGTTCCGTAGATTGGAATGGGAGAAGTTCCAAATCGGGGGACTCAGGGTGTAAATTTCACCATTGGTGGGGGGGGGGAGTGGGCGGGATGGGGGGGTGGGTGGGAGTTGGGGGGGGGAGGGGGGGTAAGGGGGGTGGGAGGGGTATTGCAGGACGTGCTCGGAGGAGTTGGGGATATGACAGAAGATTGGGCCTTCAGATATGCTGGAGCTTAGACTCATTTCGTACAACGTGAAAGGGCTAAACTCGCCTAGTAAAAGACATAAAATATTAAGAGAACTGGAACAGCTGAGGGGAGACTTAATCTTTCTACAAGAGACACATCTGACTCTCGACACCAGAATAAGGCTCTTCTCCGCTAGGTTCCCCCAGTGGTTCTATGGAGACACTCCCGACAGGGGGTCGAGGGGAGTCGCTATTGGACTTTCAAAGGTCACGAACTTCTCCCTAAGAGAAAGAATGATAGACCCAGACGGTCGTTTCATTTTTCTAAAAGGCAAACTGGGACCTAAATTGATTACCCTAGCAAACGTATATTGTCCAAATAAGAAGCCCACCGTTTTTTTAGGTCAGATACTGAAAAAATTGTCAGAGTTCGGAGAGGGGGAAGTGATCTTGGGGGGGGACTTAAACTTTTGCCTAGACCCAGAGCTGGATGGTACGTCCCGTGCCCAGGGGACAGGGAAGGTGTCTCTCAGGGCTATCAGGTGCAAGTTACACCACAGTCATTTAACGGACGTCTGGAGGCTCCAGCACCCTAATGAGAGAGATTACACCTTCTTCTCCCCTGTGCACGGGACCTACTCCAGACTGGACTATTTTTTTGTAGACCATAGTTTGCTGGATTGGGTTAAAGAAACAAAAATAGAAGTAATGACCCTGTCCGATCACTCCCCGATCGTGATGCGGATCAAAATACCAGATGCGCAAGGGCGACTCTGCTCATGGAAATTGAATGAGGATCTATTGAAGGATCCCGAAATAGTGGTGAGATTACAAGACGAGGTAGACTTCTTTTTTAAAACAAACGACACGGGGAATGTATCACCAGCTATATTATGGGACACACATAAAGCCTACATCAGGGGCATTCTGATATCAATAGGTGCAGGTTTGAAAAAAAAGAAAAGAGAAGAAAGAGGAAAGTTGTTAGAGGAAATGTATTCCTTGGAACAAGCACACAAAAAAACAATGGGCCAGGACCTAGACGGCTACCACCTATTGGTCGCCAAGAGGGAGGAGTTAAGAGATATGATGGATCTAGAGGCCAAGAAAGCTATAAATGCTATAACCAGGAACAACTACTTCTGGGCTAACAAGCCCAGCAAACATCTGGCCAGGATCATCAGGAAGAAGAGAAGTAGAAACTATGTAGAGAAAATACTCAGCAAAGGAGGGGCAGCGAGAGTGACCAGCAACGCCATAGCAGAAGAATTTAAAAAGTTTTATGGGGACCTATACTCGATAGGGCGACGGGGGTCAGGAGATACTGCTCGATCAGATAGGAGCAAGGAATTTCTGAAGGAAGCAGGACTAGGGGGCCTGTCAGCTGAGGAGAGTGACCTTCTGGACAAACCCTTGGAAGAAGAGGAAATTTTGATAGCCTTAAGGGAATCTCCGAAAGGGAAAAGTCCAGGCCCGGACGGCTTCACCTCTCTCTACTTAGAAAAAATGAAACATATCCTGGTCCCGAGGCTATGCCGATTTTGGAACGGTCTCGGTTCAGGATGCGAAATGTCAATGGAAGCGTTAACCGCCACAATTACCCTAATTCAGAAGGAAGGGAAAGACGCTAGGCTGTGTTCTAGTTATAGACCAATCTCCCTTCTGAATGCAGACGTTAAGCTATACGCAAAAGTCTTAGCGAATAGGCTTAAAGAGAAAATGACAAACTTAGTACACCCGGATCAGGCAGGTTTTGTCAATGGGAGACAGTGTAGGGACAATGGGGTTCGGGCGGTGCTATTATCAGAAGTATGTAAACAAGGGGGACCCCCAGCTCTATTCCTGTCAATTGATGCTGAAAAAGCTTTTGACAGGGTAGACTGGGGGTTCATGATGAACACTTTGAAGGCCCTGGGTTTCGGTCAGAGGTTTGTCTCCTGGGTCAGGGTCCTATATAGCAACCCGGCAGGGATGGTGAGAGTCAACGGGGTGACATCAAAGCCCTTCAGGATGTTTAATGGAACAAGGCAGGGTTGCCCCCTCTCCCCTCTTCTGTTTGTTCTGACCCTTGAGCCGCTGTTGTCCGCCATTTGGAATAACTCGGACTGCAGCGGCATAAGGGTCGGAACAGAGGAGCATAAACTAGCGGCTTTTGCCGACGACATTGTATTCTTCATTACAAACCCTAGAATAACCCTCCCCAATTTATTGCAGATTATTAGAAAATATGGAGAAGTTTCGAATTTTAAAATAAATACCAGCAAATCCGAATGCTTGAACATTAATATAAGTAAGCAAGAAAAAAATCACTTGGCTGCTGTCTTCCCCTTCCCTTGGAAGGAGGAGATGGAATATCTGGGGATTAAATTAGCCAATACCTTCAATAGATTATTCATAAAAAACTTCATCCCTATGTTGGATGACACCAGGCGAGAAGTAAGAAGACTTCAGGCCAGACCCCTATCATGGTTTGGGCGAGTCAATGCGATAAAAATGAGTCTAATGCCCAGGATCCTGTTCAAATTCCAGATGCTCCCCATTCCTTTACCTGGATACTATTTAAAAGCCCTTAGGAGGCTTATAAGCGAGGCTGTTTGGGGGGGCAAAAAACCACGCATTGCCTTTACAGTACTAAGTAGGGGGAAGAAAAAAGGCGGTATTGCTTTACCAGACTTTAATAGATATTACAGTGCAGTTGTGCTGTCTAGGATCACAGAATGGAATAAAAAAGATACGGATAAACGTTGGGTTCACATAGAGCACTTCTTGAGCAACACGAATTTAGGACAGGCACTCTGGAACCCCCCAAAATTTAGAGCACTGAGCACTCACACATCTTTATTAACGCTTAACACATTTAAACATTGGGATACGACACACTACAAGAATAAATGGTCATACAACTCACCACTGATACACATGAAAGATAATGTTTTCTTTGAACCAGGGAGGAGGGAGGTGGGAGGGAATTGGCTGAAGGGCGACACAGTACAATTGAAACACTTTCTAAATAAGGGGCAAATTCGCACTTTTTCAGAACTAAGTATAGAACCTAACCTTTGGGTAATGAATAGATGGAGGTACCTCCAGCTCTCCCACTTTATTGAAAGACTTCCGAAACCTCTCACGAGCATGGAGGAGCTCAGACCGTTCGAGCAGCTCTGTGTAAAGGAACAAGCAGGAAGGGTAATAACGCAAATATATAAGATCCTGGGAACCGCGGAGGAACTGGAGGTACCCCCTTATATTAAAAAGTGGGAACAGGAACTGGGATCTCAATGTAGTGAAACTGTGATAGATAAGATCTTGAGGATGGTCCACTACGTAGCAGTTGACTCCAGAAGATCTGAAAGCCACTTTAAATGCCTTGCGAGATGGTATGCCACCCCAGATAGGGTTAGCAAAATGGACAGGACTAAATCAAATACTTGCTGGAGGGGTTGTTCTACCCCAGGAACTATGGCCCACATTTGGTGGGAGTGTCCTATTATAAAAATCTTCTGGAAAAAAATATTAAGTTTGATAAAAGTTATCACAGGGAAAGTATTAGCAGAGGACCCATGGGTTTGCCTTTTCCATGGGACCCTGGACTCGGTAAAGAACTATAAAACCTCCCTGATCCCTATTATGCTAGATGAGGCTAAGAGACAGATATTGTTGAATTGGCTAAACGTCTCGAGTCCCTGTACTCGAGAATGGTTGTACAGCCTCAATGAGGTATACAACGTTGAGCGTTTAGACAAGGGAGGAGCCGAAATCGAAGAGGAGGAGCACTCAGGGAAATGGGCAGCCTGGATTAAGTTTAAAGGGACCTGGGATTATCTGAAGGAGATTGTCAGCCCAGCATAATAGCATAACTGCACAACTGTGTAAACACTATCTTCTCGATGAGCATGGTCCTGAGGGGAGGGGGAAGGGGAGGGGATAATTTGTTATAAGATTTTAAAATGGTTATGTTTGAAGATTTATCCCTGTAGGGAAATGTATTGTTATTCATAAAAAATGATAAATAAAGAATTAAAAAAAAAAAAAGATCTGGAGGCCAGGATATTCACATCCAGAGTCCACAATCTCGAACATATCAGGCTGTCGGGCCCTTTTATAACTATGTGCTTTTGTAGCGCTAGAAGGAACATTTCCAGTATGACAAAAGTTCATCAAAGTATTTCGCTTTAAATAATTTCATGTGACTTTTTACACTGGTGTGTTGCGTTTGTGGGGCGGTTTGAAAAACCTTGCAGCATTTTTAGTGCGCTTTTCAAAAGTGCACCAAAAATACACACTCAGTCAATGGAAACACATAAAAAATGCATGCTCTATGGTGCAATTTTGGAGCATTTTTGGGGTCTCATGACACTTTTTTTTTTTTTTTTTTTTTTTTTTTTTAGAGCTTGGGTGGAAACTTGGTGTATTTTGTGTTTCAAGTCTTGTGATGAAAGGAAAGGCTGAACTGTGGCTTAAAGGTTGAAGCCTGGGTAGAGAGTTGAGGTGCTCTGTGTTTTTAACACCTTACCGCCCAGCCTATTGTAGAATGATGGCCGGGGTGACACTGTTGTTCTGGGAGGATGTCATATGACATCCTACTAGGATCGTGCTGCTCTGGTGCAATCTGTCACCCGCCGTATCCACCGGACACTGCTGATGACAGATTATTGTCCTGGCCCTCACGCCTTTCACTGTGTACTATTATTAATAGCTCTGTGATTGGTCACAGTAATCACATGGTACAGACAGGGCCAATCACAGCCCATCTGTACCATGTGATTAGCTGTGGTGATTCACAGCTAATCACAATAGTAACCAGTATTTTTCATTCAGGAAAAATGGTTGCTTATAACTGTAAAAGTCACAGTTATAAGCAAATCATAGTATGTAAAAAAAAAAAATCTTGATCATCTCCCCAGAGTAGTACAGTTTTTTTTTTTTTTTTTAACATACTGTCCCCAGTGTTCCTGATCACTGCCACACCAGTTATATGATAACGCTACACTGCACTAGTGACAGTATGTAAAAAATAGTAGGAAAAAAAAACATTTTTTAACTTATTCATTTTCCAAAAAATTGTGACGAAAAATTACAACTTAAAAAAAAAACTCACCATGCCTCTTACTAAATACCTTGGACTGTCTACTTTCCAAAAAAGGGTAATTTGGGGGATATTTGTATTGTCTTTGCATTTTTAGGTGTCAGGAAATGTGTCAAGAAATGAGATTGGCTGTCAGTACATCAGGACTTTCAGACGATTTTCAGAGAGATTTTATATATATATATATATATATATATATATATATATATATATATATATATATATACACACACACACACACACACACACACACACACACACACACCATAGTTTGTAGACTCTATAACTTTCCTACAGACTAAATAATATACACTGATTTGGCTAATTTTCAAAGAAATGTAGAAGTATACATGATCTAAATTCATAAAGCAAGATTACTTATTTGCAAAATTGTATAACAAAAACTAAGAAAACATGTTCTGTTTCCCAAAATTTTCTATTTATTCATTTATTTAGCAAAAAATAATAAGAAAAAACCCAGTGGTGATTAAATACCACCAAAAGAAAGCTCCATTTGTGTGAAAAAAAATATAAAAATTTCACATGGGTACAGTGGAGCATGAATGAGTAATTGTCATTCAAAGTGTGACAGCGCTGAAAGCCGAAAATTGGCCTGGGCAGGAAGGGGGTAAAAGTGTACCATATTGAAGTGGTTAAGAAGGGGGATTTAGGAGTCTTACACTGTGAAAGAACCTTTCATCCTGTGACATCTTTGATGAATTTGTCAAGTGTCTCACTTCTTCAAAGCGTATACACATGAGGTATCTTTTGAGCCAAGGATAATTTCTGTAGTTTCTCAGTTGAAGTACAGCCCTGGAATGCAGGATCATGTTGGTTGTCCATTGCCCGAGTTCAATTAGCTGCAGTCTGGCAGACAGAAATTGCAGAAATACCTGGTTGCAGAGCTGGGCCTGCAAGACTAAAGAGACTTTATATAAACAGAATCTTTGAATTAAGAAACATCTTCAGTGGGTACAGTAGAAAGAAATGGCAGGGGTTACTAACTCTGGTTTGAACTCAAAGATGCCTTTTTCAACTTCACTATGTAACCTGACAAAATGTTATTGGTCTACATTTTCTACCATGAACCAAGTAAGATTTTTAACATCCTTAATATTTATTTTTAAGCACCAGTCTACCTGTGACCTCTGTACCTTTTTCTACCTTCTTCTCAGTTCTACTCTCCTGGGGGGGTGGCTTGGGATCTATAATGGGGCAAGACAGTTTTTGGAATGTCAATGATGATATCTAACATCCACATCTAAGAGACATAACCTAGACTGCACATACAAGGAGTTTTCACTGCCCACTTACAATACAATTAATGTTAGAGCATGGCCTACTACCTTTCACCCCCACACAGCTCTATCAGACCATCATTGCCTAATAGGGATGTGGAAGGTGGCAGGCTAACCTCATTAACATAAAAGATTGAAACATTTGCTTCCAGGTGTGTGAACTTAAATTAATAGTGTAAACGAGGCGCTGCTATCTGTGCTATCCTCTTTGGTAAGTCTATATAGATGAATACATTTGTAGACAACGCTTGCTCCACCAATGAAAATACTTAATTCCCCTTTAGCTATGACATATACTGTAAAATTACCATAACCAATCTGTATGAAAAATTATAAAAACAATAAACAAAAAATACAATTTGCATACAAGATATGATAGTAATCAAACAATAATAAAGTGACAACTAAAGTACAAAAAAAATTTTGTGCAAAACAAAGCCTTTTTTGTGTTTTTTAAGTGCTGTCGTGCTCCGTTCCCAAAATGATGACTGTGTGTCCACCACGTGAGTAAATGTAAACACTCCGCACTCAGATATAGTTGACTCCCCTACCTTACAGTAAGGAAAGTCTACTGGGCTTGTAGGTATTTTATTGGGGGACCTGTCCCACTGAGATGTCCTCCGAAGGCTCCCACCGCTGCAAGGTACCTCCGATGGTGGTTCAAAAGCTCCACAGCTGTGTTAGGCAGGTATATAACAAATGGAGGGAAGGCACCTCATAATGTAAAATCCTTTGGGTATTTATTCTTTATAAGGTATTTTACAAGTTAAAACAATTCATATAATAAAGATAAAGAGTGGGTGAAGATAAAAAATAAAAAGCGCCACTATAATGTTGCAAAATGGCCCCTTAAGAATCACGTGCGTTTCACACTCTGGGCCGGAAGCGATGCACGGGAGAGTCAGCTTGACGCATTTCGTCATCAAAGTGCAATGTTTTCAAAAGCAGGAAGCTCCCTTATGTGTCAATCACTTATATAACTTCCTTATAACAGAATGCATTTGTCCCCAAAGAATCACTCGTATGGTTCAGAAGAGACCATCAGGAAGTCCATCCCACTGATTCTGTTCATGTGTAATTAACCTTTTTCCATAATGTCATGAATACTATCATTAACTTTGTGGGGGTATCTTGTGGATATTCATATTAATTACACCCCAAATGATTAACGTATATGCTGGCATATAAGGCGACTGGGCGTATAAGATGACCCCCTAATTTTCCAGTTAAAACATAGGTTTTGGGCTATACTCGCTGTATAAGACTACTCCCCGTCCGAGGCAACACCATTTAAAAACATCAGATTTGATTTAAATAATTTTAATTAAAATGGTTATGACTTGCCGGTACTTAAAATCTTTCAAAATCCTCATCATGTTAATCATCTGGCATCATAAGCTCATCAATGACATCTGGTGATACATTTGTAAGACAGTCATCGTATGGATCAAATTCCGAATCAGATGGTGTGGCTTCAGCTTCGGCTTCCCCTTCATCTTGCCACAAGTAGTCGTCCTTTATACCATACAATGAATTTGACATGCCACACTTCTGTTTCTGCATCAATATCATTACAGGCTTTTATGACAAAGTTACCCAAAACATCCAACTGTGGAGCACGCATGTTTCCTCCTTTTGTGAATGACTTTTCGCCGCTAACCATCCACTCATTCCACTGTTCTCGAATGCGATCTTTAAATGGCTTGTTTAGGCACACATCCAGTGGCTGTACCAACGATGTCAATCCTGCAGGAATAACTGCCCGCATCTGTGTTTATTCTTACCAGACTTTTCTATGTGCTGGTAGTTAAATGGGCCCACACCAGTAGGCTACGTTCTCGACAAAGTCCACCTTGTCGCCTACTCCATACATCATCAAGCTATAGCTTTATCCCTTCTTCATCCATCCAGCCTTTTTCATTCACATGTACAAAAACTCCAACAGGGAACTTGATTTTAGACATTGTTTTTCTTTTAAAAATAATCATTGGTCTTAGTTTGGCGCCATCAGCTGTACATGCTAGTGCCACTGTAAAACTGCACTTCTCATATCCTGTTGTTTTAATTAACACTGTTTTTGCACCTTTTGGATTGACAGTTTTATTTCCAACCATATCGAAATTAAGGTCGTTTCATCCATATTTCAGATATTACTTAATGCTTAGCCGCGTTCCTTGCGCTGTTGTATTACAGATTGATGGAAATTACTTACTTTGCCGTCGAGATCTGCAGGTAATTTTTGTGCGATTTTGGTCTTTTACCTCAGTACCAGAGTTTTCCTTTCCAAGAACCTAGTACACCAGGATACAGTGGCCTTAAATCCTTTGCTGTGATCTGGGTTCGATTTGGCCCACTGAAGTGCAAACATACGTATGTTGTTTCGTGTCACTACATAACCATTTTGACGATGCTCATGCACCATGTCTGCTACATGATCAAGTTCTGGCCAATGTGGTGTGCCACTTCTTAAAGAGGAAGTAAACCCTGATGGGTTTTACTTCCTCTGTCTTTCTCTGCAAAGTAAAAGCATAATGGGCTAGTACGTGTGGCACCTGCAATTGTAACCTGCGCTGTCTCCGCTGATGGAAGCATCCATCTTCTGCCCTTTCTTCCAGGGCCGCGGACTCCGGCTCTGTGACTGGCTGGAGCAGCATGACGTCACTCCCACGCATGCGCACGGGAGCTGTAAGTCACGGCACATACGAGTGAAGAATTGGCATGGAGGTCAATTTCTTCACAGCGGATGTGCCAATTACATCATCGGCGCACTACAGAGTAAATATCTCCTAAACAGAGCACGTTTAGGAGATATTTCCACTACCTATAGGTGACACAGGAGGGTTTGCAACCACTTTAATGCACACTTTCTCCTTGGCATACTCTTTAATGCATCTTCATTTGCTTTCCAGTCTCGGACCATGTTTTCTGTTATTCCATTTTGTCTTGCAGCAGCATCACAGTTATGTTCCTTGGCAAAATGTCTACAACTTTCGGCTTGAAACTTGCTTCATATTTCCTTCTTGCTGGTGGAGCCATGATGGTGTTTTGTCTAGCAGCCAATTTTATTTACACCCACTAATCTGTCAGCCTACTGGATGTGCGGTAGCTTTGGCTACATACAGTATACCACGCTGAGCCAATCACGGCGAGTGATGTATTCTATTAATGAAAACAAAGCCTGCTCGGAATGGCAGAGGTTGTAACATCATCAGCCCGCCTCTCTGACTGAGCCAATCCGAGCAGGCTTTGTATTCATTAATAGAATACACCGCTCGCCGTGATTGGCTCTGCGCTGTATACTGTATGTAGCCTAAGCTATATATAAGTGCCTAGATATTTCAGGGCTGTGGTGGTCCATTTAAATTTGAAACTCTCCTGCAATGTATTGAGGAGGCATGGGGGGAGCCCAACACTCATGGCTTATGATTTGTTAAAATTTATCTTTAGATTAGATATATTCCCATATGTTTTGAATTCTTGGAGAAGGTTGGGGAGAGAGATTATCGGGTTTGTAAGAGTGAACAACATATCGTCCGCGTATGCGGCAATTTTCTGCTGCGTCTCACCCATGGTTACTCAGAAATATCTGCATGGGCCCGGACCGTTCGCAGGAAGGGCTCCAGTGACAGGGCAAAGAGGAGCGGGGATAGCGGGCATCCCTGGCGGGTTCCATTTTTGATCTCAAAGGGGGCAGACAGATTCCCATTTGCCCGAACTCGCGCTGTGGGGTTGGTGTAAACTGAAGCAATCCAATTTAGCATCCTGGTCCCCAAGCCCACATGTCGTAAAACCGAAGTCATGAAATGCCAATTCACCCTGTCAAAGGCCTTCTCCGCATCTGTACTTAGAAATATGCAGGGGGTCTTATTCTGATTAACTACATGCAAGATGTTGAGGGCTTTGATTGTGTGTATATAGTATTCTATTAGTTGATGTGTGGTGCCTATCACAAAAAGTGAAGTGCTTGATATTATCTTATCAACATTATGAAGTGGGGAAAAAAGGGATGTGAGAATTGTGTATAAATTGTAAATAAAAAAATAAAAATACAATGAAAAATGAAATAATGATAAGAATAAAATAATAATAAAAATAAATAAGAAAATAAAATTAAAAAATAAAGAATGAAAATAAATATACAATTTGTAAGTAAAAAAAAAAATAAACTACATGATCAGTATACTGTAATCCCCCTCTTGAATATGTAAATGTATGCCTCACCTAGTATTGGGACTATAAGTGGGAACTGCATGGTGGTCTGTTCTTTTACAATGTACATTTAATATATTAAAAATTTGATAGAAAACAGTTAACATCAATATCTATATTCAAACCCCCTGGACATAGGGTACCAAATTCATGTATCCAGCGGGTTTTATTTTGGGATACTGCTCGGGTCATGTTTATACCCCTCCAGTGTGGGTCTATTTTATCTATTCTACAGACTTTTAACAAACTAGGATTGATCCCTATTGTGGTGTATTCTAAAATGTTGTGACAGACTATGATTTTTATACCCCTTCCTTATGTTATTAAGGTGTTCCCTAATCCTTACACATAATTGTCTAGTAGTTCGGCCAACACATTGTTGGCCACAAGGGCAAGTCAACAGGTATGTAACATGTGTGCTTTGCCACATTTTTAATTTATTAATCTTATATACCTTGTTAGTGACAGATGATGTAAATGTGGTGATTTTCCTAGGTCTCTTTTTCACTGTCCTGCACATCTTACATTTTGCCACAAGTAAAAAATCCAGTAGTCAAAAATTGTTTCCAATCTTTTTGGGGGGGGGGGGGGGGTTGGGGTCAGGTACATTATGCACCAGTTTGTCCCTCAGATTCGGTGCCCTCCAGTAGTAAATCTTGGCCTATTTGTCAAAATTTTGGCCAAGGTACTGTCTTGGAGGAGAATAGACCAATATTTATATATTATTTTTTCACATTTTTTATACTGTCTGTAATAATCCGAAACAAGTACCATGCCATATTAATTTTCTTTGTTTGGTTTATCTGTCAACAGTTCTCTCCTGTCCATAGCTCCCACTTCTTTTCCTATTTCTCTCAATTTATTATCTCTATACCCTTTATCTTTAAATCTCTCTAGAAGCACTTCTGCCTGTTTTTTATATTCCTTTATATCTTTGCAGTTTCTGCAACATTATAGTGGCGTTTTTTTATTTTTTACCTTCATCCACTTTTTATCTTTTTAGATTATAAATTGTTTTAACTTGTAAAATACCTTACCAAGAATAAATACCCAAAGGATTTTACACTGGGGAGCCTTCTCTCTCTCTCTCTCTCTCTCTCTATTTGTTACATACCTGCCTAACACGGCTGTGGAGCTCTGAAACCACCATCGGAGGTACCTTGCACAGATGGAAGCCATCGAAGGACATCACAGTGGGACAGGTCCCCCAATAAAAGACCTACAAGCCCAGTAGACTTTCCTTATTGTAAGGTAGGGGAGACAACTATATCTGGTGAGTGTGGAGTGTTTACATTAACTCACACGCACAGTCGTCATTTTGTGAACGGAGCGCAACGGCACTTTTTTTTGTTTTTATAATTTTTCATACAGATTGGTTATGGGAATCTTACAGTATATGTCATAGTTAAAGGGGTATTACGCACTTCTTTCTTTGGTGGAGCAAGCGCTGTCTACAAATGTATTCATCTATATAGCTTCATTACTACCAAGAAGTCACTTTAGGAGTATTAAGGATGGCAGCCCTAAAGTCTGTGCCTTGCAGCTAACATAGGGCACATGTCATACCTGACAAATCATATTAATCCAAACAAAAGTATTTCTTTACAAAATGCTGTTTCTGAGTACCCCAGAGTATATGGCCGCCTGAGCAATGACTGATACACTTGCAGTAAAATAAAAGTATCAGAAAAACACAATGCAAAACCTGAACATTTATTACATAAATGTAAATATGGCCATTCCCCTGTAAATAAAATAGCAAATTACACACAGAAGCAATGTTTGTATAATTTGATGCACCGATATGTTTATTGCATTAAGCAGATTTATTTCACAACTGGATTATGTTTACCAGCTACTACATTTTCTTACCGCTTTCTATGCTTCTACTGTGACAAAGTAAGATATTGCCTTTAAACTCTAGAACATAGTTCTCAGTCCTACAATCTAGCTTCAGTAATATTGCATAATATGCAGATTTCCAGTCAAAAACAACGATGAATTAGCCACTGTCTGAACTAGGTATGTTTCCTTTATGTTTCCAATGGGCACAAAAAAAAAAGACCACAAATCTACAAAATTAATTGGTCACTGGTCAAAACAAACCCCCAGCTCCAACTGCTAAAGTACATAAAGGTAAAGTTATAGTTTTAAAGTAACCTTTTAGCTAGAGGACTGAAACTCAAACAGAGCCATCCGCAAAAGAGGATTACTCACACCTACATTGCAGGCAGGTGGCAACTTCAATCATTTAGCCTGTCTTGAAGAGCTTCAGTTACTTCTGAGATCTAATACTTCAAGGGAAATCAGGCATCCACAATAAATAAAATTGTTGAATTCCAGCTGGACATGCTCTTTAAGAGAGTGCTGTCTAGGTAAAATCTGAACTCTGGGAAAAGCAAATATTGTCCAAATTCAAGAGGCATGTACATTCTTAATTAAATCTTGGTGTTTCTTCAACATTTGTGGATTAAAACAACGTTAAATTTTAAGCCTAGGTTCACACTAATGCGATGCGGGAAACCCCACGATCCATGTGGGTGTCAGTGCAATTTTAACAATACCTAAATGCAGGTTGCAAATGCAGTGTGTTTGCTGGCACTGGACTGCATGGTACAAAAGTGGTTGCCTGAGACAAACAAGTTAAAAACTGTTTAGTTTAGAAGCTACTGGTCTACAAACTAGCAGACATTTGTTTTTTGGACAGTGAAGGTCATACACTGGTCTTCACTCAGTGTTCCAGGAACTGTTGTTTGTATTTGTAATGGTAAACCAGGTTGAATTACTAATATCACATTGTATTCCAACTGATCTGCGAGTTGGTCTTATTTGTATCTGAAAACTCTTATCTTTAGTTCGCACTGGTATATCGCATTGAGTAGACTTATGTACCTGTCCAGGAAAGAACCCAATCATAGTTCCAATAGTTCTTATAGCTCGTGGTCTGTATTTTCTTTTCCGTGGAAATGTTGGTTCTGATTTTTGTAGTGCTTCAGAGGAAGGTGTTGACATCTGTATGCCATGTTCTAGAGGGAACTTCGGGAAATCTTGCAATGGATATGACATTACATCTTCAGGCTGAAACATTCCTGTAGCTATGCGTTGCTCAGGCAATGGACCAGCAATATGCTTTCTGCGATGTTTTGTTGAATATTGCGTTGGTGGACAGTCTGGAAATATAGTGGGAATAGCATCTTTTTTTTTCAAAAAGGGTAGGAATCCTCTAAGTTCATACATATCAGGAGTGAAATGCAGAGAACAGATTCTATAAGTTCCTCTTGTGCTGCTAACAATTTTTTCTGCAAATCCTTCCAAGTCATCAAAAGTTTGTTTCATTTGCGTCAGCCATTGCTTTACACTGTCTTTGTCTGGGGGAAACGAGTGGAGCATTATGTCATCTGTCTTGTTTCTGGATGAAGTGTTACATCCTCTTACCATACACACTGGCATTCTTAAAGAGAAAAAACAAGTGATAAAATTATTTAGCTGATAAAGAATATTGGAGAGAGACTCTCTGCCTCTCTATAATATTAGCCAAGTTATCTGCTGCTGCAATCAGACTTTCCACACTGCTGCATTGCTATGGGCTCCCTGATTGCTCAAATACAGTTATTATAAGGGCTAAAGGTTTTGTACCTTAATGCAGTCTATGCATTCATGTAAAAAAAGCCCATCTAAGTGCAGCTTCCTCCTCCCAGCCCCCCTTAAACCTACCTGAGCCAGATCTCGATCAAGCAAAGTGCACAAGAGCAGCAGCTCTCTTCCTCCTCATAGGCTCAGAGACAGCAGTGGGAGTCATTGGCTCCTACTGCTGTTAATTATAGCCAGTGAGGAGGAAGCAGGGGGCTGAGCCAAGTCACACTTAACCACTTCAATACTGGGTACTTTCCCCCCTTCCTGCCCAGGAAAATTTTCATCTTTCAGTGCTGTCGCATTGTGAATGACAATTGCGCGGTCATACGACACTGTACTCAACTACATTTTTATCATTTTATTCCCACAAATAGAGCTTTCTTTTGGTGGTATTTGATCACCACTGGGGTTTTTATTTTTTGCTAAACATAAAAGACCAACATTTTTAAAAAAACACGTTTTTCTTCATTTGTTATAAAATTTTGTTTTCTCCTTCACTGACGGGCACTGATGAGGCTGCACTAATGGGCACTGATGAGGCGGCACTAATGGGCACTGATAAGGTGGCACTGATATGTAGAACTGATGGGCACGGATAGGCGGCACTGATATGCAGCACTAATAAGTGGCACTGATAGATGGCACTGGATAGGTAGCACTGATGAGGAGCTACTGACAGGCATTACTGATTGGCATCTGAAGGGCACTGACAGGCATTACTGATGGGGCACTGATTGGCACATTTTTGGGTGCTGACTGGCACTTTGGTGGGCACTGACAAGCGTTGCTGATGGGGCACAGACTGGCAGCTGATGGGCACGGATTGATAGCTGATGGGCACCTCTCATGGAGGCTGCGCTGATAATTAATGTACTGATTATCAGCGCAGACCTCTGACAGGGAGAGCCATTGATTGGCGTGAACCGAGGAAAGTCGTTTACTGGCACTTCCTGGTTCACGCTGTGGTCAGCTGTGATTGGTCACAGCTGATCACGTGGTAGGGAGCCTCTGTCAGAGGCTCCTTACCACGATCAGAGATGCAGTGAGTCATTGTGACACACAGCAACACCGATCGTTGCACGCGCCAGGATGTTATCCTGAAAGACGTCATATGACGTCCACTCAGGATAACAGAACCACCGCCCGGCCGTCATTCTGCTATAGGCCTGGGAGGGAAGTGGTTAATCAACAGACACATAAAGCCAGCTCAGGAGTGAACCAGCATGAGTGCCTCAACAGCAAACTGCTTGCTATGGTGGGCACTCAGCTTGGGGGGGGGGGCAGGAGTGCTGACGGGGGACCCGAGAAGATGAAGGCTGGGCTGTGCAAAACAATTGCACAGAGCAGGAAAGCGTAACATGTTTGTTATTTTTAAAAAATTAAGGGTTTACAATCACTTTGCCTTAGTAGCCACTTTATCTCTTGGGGTTCTCTCATCTGAGGTTTCCCCCATTTTATCTTTTTTACAAAATTACTTAGAACCCCCAAACATTATACATTTTTTTTCTAACACCCTCGAGAATAAAATGGCGGTCGTTGCAATACTTTCTGTCACATCGTATTTGCGCAGTGGTCTTACATGCGCACTTTTTTGGGAAAAAATACACTTTTTGAAATTAAAAAAATAAGACAACAGTAAAGTTAACTCAATTTTTTTTTATATTGTGAAAGATAAAGTTACGTTAAATTGATACCCAACATGTCATGCTTCAAAATTGTGCCCGCTTGTGGAATGGCGACAAACTTTTACCCTAAAAAATCTCCATATTGGATGTTTAAAAAATTCTACAGGTTGCATGTTTTGAGTTACAGAGGAGGTCTAGGGCTAGAATTATTGCTCTCACTCTATCGATCGCGGCGATACTTCACATGTGTGGTTTGAACACCAGTTTCATATGCGGGCGCTGCTCACGTATGCGTTCGCTTCTGCATATGAGCTTGGCGGGACCGGGCGTGTTCAAAATGTATTTTTTTATTCTTATTTATTTTACCTTTTATTTTATTTTTTTTACACTGTTTTAAAAAAAAAAGTGTCAATTTATTCCTATTACAAGGAATGTAAACATCCATTGTAATAGAAAAAAAGCATGACAGGACTTAACCACTTTAATACAGGGCACTTATACACCTTCCTGCCCAGACCAATTTTCAGCTTTCAGCGCTGTCGCATTTTGAATGCCAATTGCGTGGTCATGCTACACTGTACCCAAACTAAATTTTTATCATTTTGTTCCCACAAATAGAGCTTTCTTTTGGTGGTATTTGATTACCTCTGGGATTTTTATTTTTTGCTAAACAAATAAAAAAAGACCGAAAATTTGGGGAAAAAAAATGTTTTTTTTGTTTCAGTAACAAAACTTTGTAAATAAGTAAGTTTTCTCCTTCACTGATGGGCACTGATGGGGCTGCACTGAT
The DNA here is from genome assembly GCF_042186555.1 of Aquarana catesbeiana. NCBI lineage: Eukaryota > Metazoa > Chordata > Amphibia > Anura > Ranidae > Aquarana > Aquarana catesbeiana. Next base: position 465,421,628 of record NC_133325.1, read on the forward strand.
GGGCACTGATAAGGCAGCATGATGGGCACCGATAAGGTGGCACCAATGAGGTGGAACTGCTGAGGTGACATTGATGGGCATTGATAGGTGGCACTGATATGCGGCACGGATAGGCGGCACGGATGGGCACTGATAGGCGGCACGGATGGGCACTGATGGGCGGCACGGATGGGCACTGATAGGCGGCACGGATGGGCACTGATAGGCGGCACGGATGGGCACTGTTATGTATGGTACTGATGGATGCCAATCAGTGCCAAACAATAATGCCTGCCAATCAGTGATGCCCATTATGGGCACTGATTGGCATCCATTGTGGGCACTGATTGGCATCCATTGTGGGCACCGATTGGCATCCATTGTGGTCTAGGGTGGCATACCTTGTGGTGACATCCCTGGTGGTCCTAGTGGCGTCCCTGGTGGTCCAGTGTGGGCATCCTCAGGGGGGCAGCGCTGATAATCGATCAGCACAGACCCCCCCTGTCTGATGAGCAGCCGATTGGCTCTCCTCTACTCGCGTCTGACAGACGCGAGTGAGGAAAAGCCGATCACCGGCTCTTCCTGTTTACATCGTGATCAGCTGTGATTGGACAGGGCTGATCACGTGGTAAAGAGTCTCCGTCAGACTCTTTACCGAGATCGTAGTTGCGGTGTGTCAGACGGGGGCGCGCAGCGGCTTAATATCCTGAAGACGTCATATGACGCCCAGTCAGGTTGTTGAAACCACTTTGCCGCCGTCATTTTGCTATATGGCGGGCGGCAAGTGGTTAAATATGAGATCTGGGGGCAAAAAGCAAAAAGACCTCAGATCTCATATTTACACCAAAATGCATAAAAAAAAAAAAAAAAAAAAAAAAATTGTCATTTAAAAAAATGAAAAAAAATGGCCCTTTAAGAGCTATGGGCGGAAGTGACGTTTTGACGTCACTTCCGCCCTGCAATGATATGGAGATGGGTGGGGGCCATCTTCCCCTTACTCGTCTCCATGTCAGGCCACAGGAAGGATCTGATTACCTTCGCCACTGCCAACGGCTCCGGTAAGCGGCGGAGGGGGGGCCCTCTCCCACCACTGATAAAAGTGATTTTGCGGCGAATCGCAGAAACCACTTTTATCTTAAACCGGACCGCTCACTGAAAAAGAGGATAGCTGGGTTATGGCAGCTAGCTCCTGCCATAACAACGATATTCCTCTTCAAACAGCTAAGGTATAACAACGGTGGCCAGTCCGGAAGTGGTTAACACCCAACATCACTCAACTCCTTCCCATGGAGTCCCGGCCTTTAGGAGCACTTGTGATGTCAGCAGTAAACACCTATGTTCATTGTTGGAATTTCTGCTAATGGTGTGGAGCTCAGTGGAATCCACCCAATACCACACTCTAATAACCAGCCTCAATCAGCAAGGAAACCATATTATATACTAGGAAACGTAGTCTAATAGCAGAAATACACAACACATTGGTATGATGTTGATTTTGACAGGTGTATTTTGTCAAAACCCATCCATAATCTGGTGCTGAATAAAAACAATTGTTATGGTCACCTTTGATCAATATTCAAAACTAAAAAAAGTATTGCATAGTTCATGCAGGGAGGAACAACTTTCAGTAGCCCTGGAGTTGGCATTCAAAATTAAATGTTATAGTGAGTTAAGGCTTAGGTCAGGTTAAGGCATTAGGTCCCATAGCTACAGTGGGGACGGAAAGTATTCAGACCCCCTTAAATTTTTCACTCTTTGTTATATTGCAGCCATTTGCTAAAGTCATTTAAGTTAATTTTTTTTCCTCATTAATGTACACACAGCACCCCATATTGACAGAAAAACACAGAATTGCTGACATTTTTGCAGATTTATTAAAAAAGAAAAACTGAAATATCACATGGTCCTAAGTATTCAGACCCTTTGCTGTGACATTCATATATTTAACTCAGGTGCTGTCCATTTCTTCTGATCATCATTGAGATGGTTCTACACCTTCATTTGAGTCCAGCTGTGTTTGATTATACTGATTGGACTTGATTAGGAAAGCCACACACCCGTCTATATAAGACCTTACAGCTCACAGTGCATGTCAGAGCAAATGAGAATCATGAGGTCAAAAGGAACTGCCTGAAGAGCTCAGAGACAGAATTGTGGCAAGGCACAGATCTGGCCAAGGATACAAAAACATTTCTGCTGCACTTAAGGTTCCTAAAAGCACAGTGGCCTCCATAATCCATAAATGCAAGACGTTTGAGACGACCAGAACCCTTCCTAGAGCTGGCCATCAGGCCAAACTGAGCTGGAAAGAAGAGCCTTGGTGAGAGAGGTAAAGAATAACCCAAAGATCACTGTGGCTGAGCTCCAGAGATGCAGATGGGAGAAAGTTGTAGAAAGTGAACCATCACTGCAGCCCTCCACCAGTCTGGGCTTTATGGCAGAGTGGCCCGACGGAAGCCTCTCCTCAGTGCAAGACACATGAAAGCCCGCATGGAGTTTGCTAAAAAAACATCCGAAGGACTCCAAGATGGTGAGAAATAAGATTCTTTGGTCTGATGAGACCAAGATAGAACTTTCTGGCTTTAATTCTAAGCGGTATGTGTGGAGAAAACCAGGCACTGCTCATCACCTGTCCAATACAGTCCCAACAGTGAAGCATGGTGGTGGCAGCATCATGCTGTGGGGGTGTTTTTCAGCTGCAGAGACAAGACGACTGGTTGCAATCGAGGGAAAGATGAATGCGGCCAAGTACAGGGATATCCTGGATGAAAACCTTCTCCAGAGTGCTCAGGACCTCAGACTGGGCTTGAAGGTTTACCTTCCAACAAGACAATGACCCTAAGCACACAGCTAAAATAATGAAGGAGTGGCTTCACAACAACTCCGTGACTGTTCTTGAATGGCCCAGCCAGATCCCTGACCCAATTGAGCATCTCTGGAAAAACCTAAAAATGGCTGTCCACCAACGTTTACCATCCAACCAGACAGAACTGGAGAGGATCTTCAAGGAGGAATGGCAGAGGATCCCCAAATCCAGGTGTGAAAAACTTGTTGCATCTTTCCCAAAAAGACTCATGGCTTTATTAGATCAAAAGGGTGCTTCTACTGAATACTGAGCAAAGGGTCTGAATACTTAGGATCATGTGATATTTCAGTTTTTCTTTTTTAATAAATCTGCAAAAATGTCAACAATTCTGTGTTTTTCTGTCAATATGGGATGCTGTGTGTACATTAATGAGGAAAAAAATGAACTTAAATGATTTTAGCAAATGGCTGCAATATAACAAAGAGTGAAAAATTTAGGGGGTCTGAATACTTTCCGTCCCCACTGTATGTTGAAGTTTGAAGTGCATCTAAACCAAGAACAAAAATGTAATATTGTGCAGCTTACCAGTCTTTGAATGTGGTGGCTTCATTGTTTAGGCTTTTATTTCTTTATTTTGAAACAATGATCCTGCCAGTAACATATTTCCTGTCCTAGCTTGACAGAGCTCATTCACTGTACTGTATCTATTCAAGAGCCTCCTCGTCACTCTGGGAAAGAAGTGTGTTGTGACTACAGAGCATCTCCTATACTTTATCATATTGTGAAATAATCAGTAACCGTAACAAATATATTGTTAATTTTTTTTAAATACTTACTTGAGCAATATCTGAAAAACATACAGTCCTTTGACAACTTAACCTTCTTCCAAAGCATGTGTAACTGACAATACAACTGCAAAAAAAATAGAACAATTATATTGTTAGTAATTAAATCTGCTGCTGTTTTCTAGAAGTGTCATGTTGGTTATACGGTGCCTTGAAAAAGTATTCATACCCCCCTGAAATTTTCCACATTTTGTCATGTTACAACCAAAAACATAAATGTATTTTATTGGGATTTCGTGTGATAGACCAACACAAAGTGGCACATAATTGTGAAGTGGAAGGGAAATGATAAATGGTTTTCAACATTTTTTTACAAATGAATATGTGAAAAGTGTGGCATGCATTTGTATTCAGCCCCCGAGTCTACTTCGTAGAACCCCTTTTCACTGCAATTACACCTGTAAGTCTTTTTGGGTATGTCTCTACCAGCTTTGCACATCTAGAGAGTGAAATTATTGCATATTCTTCTCTGCAAAATAGCTCAAGCTTTGTCAGATTGGATGGAGAGCGTCTGTGAACAGCAATTTTCAAGTCTTGTCACAGATTCTCAATTGGACTCAAAGGTCTGAACTTTGACTGGGCCATTCTAACACATGAATATGCTTTTAACTAAACCATTTCATTGTAGCTCTGGCTGTATGTTTAGGGTTGTTGTCCTGCTGGAAGGTGAACCTCCGCCCCAGTCTTAAGTCTTTTGCAGATTCTAACAGGTTTTCTTCTAATGCCACGTACACACGGCCAGACTTGCCAACAGGCTAAACTCCGTCGGCATTTCCAACAGAAAGTTATAGAACATGTTCTATATCTGAGTCCGTCGGAAATGTCAACAGAAAAAGTCAGACGGGCCAGACACATGGTCGGAATGTCCGAATGAAAGCTCCCATCGGACTTTTTCTGTCGGGTAGTCCGGCCGTGTTTGCGCAGCATAAGATTGCCCTGTGTTTGGCTCCATCCATCCTCCCATCAACTCTGACCAGCTTCCCTGTCTCTGCTGAAGAAAAGCATCCCATCAACATGATGCTGCCACCACCATGTTTCACGGTGAGTTTGGTGTTTAAGGTGATGTGCAGTATTAGTTTTCCGTCACACATAGGGGGTCATTTACTATAGCGCCAAAAAATTCTCCTGCAGTACCAAAAAATAACTCTCAAAAAAGGCCAGAAAGACTTCAACTCTCAGAAAGTCAGCGCTAATGCAAATGGAAAGCAGCACTATTATGGCAATAATGCCTGTCAGATCACATATGCTGGAATAGTGGAAGTCAATGGGGCTCGAACCTGCAAAATCCAAAGTTCTCACTGAAGGCCTATATGCAAGTTCTTTGCCATAAAAAGTGTTTGGAGACCTGGGTCCTGCCCCAGGGGACATGGATCAATGCCAACATTTTTCTTTAAAAACTGCCGTTTTTTCGGGAGCAGTGATTTTAATAATGCTTTGAGTGAAACAATAAAAGTGTAATATTCCTTTAAATTTTGTACCTGGGGGGTGTCTATAGTATGCCTGTAAAGGGGCGCATGTTTCCCGTGTTTAGAACAATCTGACAGCAAAATGACATTTCAAAGGAAAAAAAGTCATTTAAAACTACTCGCGGCTATTAATGAATTGTCGGTCCGACAATACACATAAAAGTTCATTGATAAAAACGGCATGGGAATTCCCCACAGGGGAACCCTGAACCAAAATTTAAAAAAAATGACGTGGGGGTCCCCCTAAAATCCATACCAGGCCCTTCAGGTCAGAAGAACCAGAAGAAGAAGAAGAAGATGATGGAGGAAGAAACTGAAGGAAGATAGAAGATAGAAGAAAGAAGAAGCATTTAAATAAAGGACTTGTCAAAAACTGTCTCTTGTCCTTTTTAACAGTTTTTACAGTGAACTTAACAGTTTTTTTGTGAAATGGTAGGGGTATTTTTGTACCCCCTTACCATTTCACACAGGGGGAGGGCCGGGATCTGGGGGTCCCCTTGTTAAAGGGGGCTTCCACATTCCGATAAGCCCCCCTCCCGCAGACCCCCACAACCACCGGGCAAGGGTTGTGGGGATGAGGCCCTTGTCCCCATCAACATGGGGACAAGGCGTTTTGGGGGGCTACCCCAAAGCACCCTCCCAATGTTGAGGGCATGTGGCCTGGTACGGTTCAGGAGGGGGGGCGCTCTCTCGCCCCCCCTCTTTTCCTGCAGCCTGCTAGGTTGCGTGCTCGGATAAGGGTCTGGTATGGATTTTTAGGGGGGACCCCACACCATTTTTTTTTTTAGCGTGGGGTTCCCCTTAAAATCCATACCAGACCTGAACGGTCTGGTATAGATTTTGTGGGGGACCCCACGCCATTTTTTTTTTTCAGTTTTGGCCGGGGTTCCCCTTAATATCCATACCAGACCTGAAGGGCCTGGTATGGAATTTAGGGGGACCCCCCACGCCATTTTTTTTTTTAATTTTGGTTCGGGGTTCCTCTGTGGGGAATTCCCATGCCGTTCTTATCAATGAACTTTTATGTGTATTGTCGGACCGGCAATTCATTAATAGGCGCGAGTAGTTTTAAATGACTTTTTTTCCTTTGAAATGTCATTTTGCTGTCAGACTATTCTAAACATGGGAAACATGCGCCCCTTTACAGGCATACTATAGACACCCCCCAGGTACGAAATTTAAAGGAATATTACACTTTTATTGTTTCACTTTAAGCATTATTAAAATCACTGCTCCCAAAAAAACAGCCATTTTTAAAACTTTTTTGCATTGATACATGTCCCCTGGGGCAGCACTTTTGATTATTCATGTACGTGTCCCATAGACTTTAACCACTTGCCTACTAGGCCAATTCTGACATTTTCTCCTACATGTAAAAATCATAATTTTTTGGCTAGAAAATTACATAGAACTCGCAAACATTATATATGTTTTTTTTAGCAGAGACCCTAGACAATACAATGGCGGTCATTGCAACTTTTTATCTAGCAGGGTATTTGCGCAGCAATTTTTGGAATGTGTTTTTTTTAGGAATAATAACAGTTTACTTTAATGCACACTTACTCCTTGGCATACTCTTTAATGCATCTTCATTTGCTTTCCAGTCTCGGACCATCTTTCAGTCTCATCCAAAATTATTGCTCTCGCTCTAACGTTCACAGTGACACCTCACATGTGTGGTTTGAACACCGTTTCATATGTGGGCGGGACTTATGTATGCGTTCGCTTCTGCATGCGAGCTCATGGGGACAGGGGCGCTTTAAAAAAAAAAAAAAAAAATTTTTAATGTTAATTTTACTTTTTTTATTTTAGCTTGACACTTTTTTTCCCCCCAAAATTTTTTTGATCACTTTTGTTTCTATTACAAGGAATTTAAACATCCCTTGTAATAGGAATAAGCATGACAGGTGCTCTTTACAGTGAGATGTGGGGTCAATAAGACCCCACATCTCACCTCTAGGTTTAGGTTTAGAAGCCTGAAAAAAAAACAAAAAAAAAAACGATCTCTGCTTCCCAGCCGAAGCGGCGACGTTTTTTTTTAATACAGAGGCCGGGCGTGACATCATAACATCACACCCAGCCTCCGAACCATCATAGAGACTCCAGCGACCATCTGAATATTTGGAAATAATAAGAAGCACAAAAAATTGTGATTCATTTTAAATTTGCATCAGCAATGGTATTGTTTGTGGATTATAAAGACACCTGTAACAAGTGAAAGTGACAGAGAAAAATATATTTTACCAAAACATCAAAACATTCCACATTCTAGTATTCTTAAAATCAAAATATTTTAAGTAGAAGCAACAACGTTGCAAAGGAAAATTAATTTCACAAATGTATCTTTATTTCAGAAAGATACATTTCATCTCAACATTAAAAGGTTTTTTTTTTTTGTGAAAGTTAGAATTGTTGCATTAGAATCAATGGCTAATACTTCATTTGGACTAGAATAGAGCAGATTTTCATTTTAAAAAAATGCTCTCTAAATAGCTCTCATTTTGGTATTTACTATAGCGTCAGCTAAAAAAGACACTTGAGTTAAAATGAGAGCTATTTTCAGGTCTGAGCATGCTCAGTTGTGTTGGCACCTAGTTGTCCAAAACAGGGAATTTTTCACTTCTCAGACTTTTAAAGATATTTCAGTGTAGAAATCACTTTTTCACACAGTTTAAAAGCAGATTATCTTTAAATAATATTCCGCATATTTCAGTACCATTTAGGCAATTATATCATGCTCTAAACATTATTTCCATGTGCAATTCTCCAGGTTTTAGCAGAGTAAGGGTTTGGGCGTTATTTGGTTTCAGGGAGCTATAGTAAATTCGATTTTGGGAAAATATTCTCACCAGCGCTATAGTGAATAACGGTTTAGCGCTAATTACCGCAAATTAGCGCTATTAGCGCCGCAGCTCTATAGTAAATGACCCCCATAGTGTTTTTGCTTTTATGCCAAAAAGTTCAATTTTGGTTTTATCTGATCAGAGCACCTTCTTCCACATGTCTGCTGTGTCCTTCACATGGCAAACTGCAAATGGGACTTCTTATGGCTTTTTTAAACAATGGTTTTCTTCTTGCCACTCTTCCATAAAGGCCAGATTTGTGGAGTGCACGACTAATAGTTGTCCTGTGGACAGATTCTCCCATCTGAGCTGCGGATCTCTGCAGCTCCTCCAGAGTTACCATGGGCCTCTTGGCTTCTTCTCTGATGAATGCTCTCCTTGCCCGGCTTGTCAGTTTAGGTGGACGGCCATGTCTTGTAGGTTTGCAGTTTTGTCATACCCATTTCCATATCCGATGATGGATTGAACAGTGTATCGTGAGATGTTCAAAGCTTGGGATTTTTTTTTATAATCTAACCTTGCTTTACACTTTTTCACAATTTTATCCTTGAACATAAGCGCGGGGGTCTAATAATTTTTTCACTTTATCCCTGATCTGTCTGGTGTGTTCCTTGACCTTCATGATGCAGTTTGTTCACTAAGGTTCTCTAACAAACCTCTCAGGGCTTCACAGAGCAGCTGTATTTATATTGAGATTAAATTACACACAGGTGGACTCCATTTACTAATTAAGTGACTTTGGAAGGCAATTGGTTTCACTAGATTTTAGTTAGGGGTATCAGAGTAAAGGGGGTTGAATACAAATGCACGCCACACTTTTCAGATATTTATTTGGAAAAAAATTGGAAAAAACAAATATCATTTTCCTTCCACTTCACAATTATGTGCCACTTTGTGTTGATCTATCACATAAAATCCCAAGAAAATACATTTATGTTTTTGGTTGTAACATGACAAAATGTGGAAAATTCAAGGGTTCTGAATATTTTTTCAAGGCACTGTACATGGTTACAGTAATGAAAAAAAGTATTTGATCCCCTGTTGATTTTGTACGTTTGCCCAGGGACAAAGAAATAATCAGTCTATAATTTGAATGGTGGGTTTATTTTAACAGTGAGAAACAGAATAACAACAAAAAAACGCATTTCAAAAAAGTTATAAATTGATTTGCATTTTAATGAGTATTTGACCCCTTCGTAAAACATGACTTAGTACTTGGTGGCAAAACTCTTGTTGACAATCACAGAGGTCAGACGTTTCTTGTAGTTGGCCACCAGGTTTGCACAAATCTCAGGAGGGATTTTGTCAGCACTCCCCCTTGCAGACCCTAAGTCATTAGGGCAGTGTTGGCGAACCTTGGCACCCCAGATGTTTTGGAACTACATTTCCCATGATGCTCATGCACTCTGCAGTGTAGTTGAGCATCAGGGGAAACGTAGTTCCAAAACATCTGGGGTGCCAAGGATCGCGATCACTGCATTAGGGTTTCAAAGCTGACGTTTGGTAACTTGAACCTTCAGCTCTCTCCACATATTTTCTTTAGGATTAAGGTCTGGAGACTGGCTAGGCAACTCCAGGCCCTTATGTGCTTCTTCTTGAGCCACTCCTTTGTTGCCTTGGTCATTTTGGGTCATTGTCATGCTAGAATACCCATCCAGGATCCATTTTCAATGCCCTGGCTGAGGGAGGAGGTTCTCACCAAAAATTTGACGGTACATGGCCCCGTCCATCGTCCCTTTGATGAGGTGAAGTTGTCCTGTCCCCTTAGCAGAAAAACAGCCCCAAAGCATAATGTTTCCACCTCCATGTTTGACAGCGAGGATGGTGTTCTTGGGGTCATAGGCAGCATTCCTCCTCCTCCAAACATGGCTAGTTGAACTAATGCCAAAGAGCTCGATTTTGGTCTCATCTGACCACAACACTTTCACCCAGTTCTCCTCTGAATCATTTAGATGTTCATTAGCAAACTTCAGATGGGCCTGTACATGTGCTTTCTTGAGTGGGGGACCTTGTGGGTTCTGCAGGATTTCGGTCCTTCATGCGTTTCTTGGTGAATATGGTCCAGTATCAGCTGGTGGGGGCTTTTTTTTTTTTGAAGCGGGGGCGGCAAACAAGACCCCCGGGCCGCCGGTAGAGAGTGACTAGCACAACTGACACCTACCACCCCACGGCACTAACAACCCCCACAACCACCACCACCCTTATCCTGGATGTGAGAGCAGCGGTCAGATGTGGCCATCTTCCAGCATGGCAGGCTCGGGGAAAGCTACACCCGTGCCCTCTCCTGGAGCAGCTTCCGTGGTGTCTCCTCTCTGCTCCTCCAGGCACTAGGCGTCCAATAGGATCACCTGACGTTTTGGCCAATCAGGAAACAGGTTTCATACATGCTTCCCGATTGGCCGGGAGGAGGATCAGTGTTGCAACGGCGAATATTAATTCACCGTTGCAACACACCTGGGCGGGCTCCAGATGCAATGCTCTACATCCTGAGTCCACCCTATTTTGAAGCCTATTAGAGCGTCTGGCTCTAATCAAGTTCTTCAAAAAAAAAAAAACCTGGCCGCTGTAATTCATATGCCCAGTGACCCAAAAGGGGCTGGACACATGAATAGGGGGCGGCTGTAGATAGATTCATGCTATGCATGAATCGATCTACTGCATATAGGGGGTAGCTGGAGAGAGGGGGCAGCGCCCAGGCGCCCCTAATGGACAGCTCGCCACTGCTATGGTCCCGGCTGCCTTGGGATCATTGGCAAGATTCTCCCGTGTAGTTATGGGTTGATTCCTCAACATTATCATGATTATTGAAACTCCACGAAGTGAGATCTTGCATGGAGCCCCAGACCAAGGGAGATTGACAGTTATTTTGTGTTTCTTCCATTTGCAAACAATCGCACAAACTGTTGTTACCCTCTCACCAAGCTGCTTGGTGATGGTCTTGTAGCCCATTCCTGCCTTGTGTAGGTCTACAATCTTGTCCCGGACATCCATGGACAGCTCTTTAGTCTTGGCCATGGTGGAGAGATTGGAATCTGACTGAATGATTGCTTATGTGGACAGGTGTCTTTTATACCCTTTAAGTGAGTGCTCCTAATCTCAGCTCGTTACCTGTATAGAAGACACCTGGGAGCCAGAAATCTTGCTGATTGATAGGGGATCCAATACTCATTAAAATGCAAATCAATTTATAACTTTTTTGAAATTACTTTTTCTGGATATTTTTGTTAAACCTACAATTAAAAGTATAGACTGATCATTTCTTTGTCAGTGGGCAAACGTACAAAATCAGCAGGGGATCAAATACATTTTTCTCTCACTGTACTTTTAAAGAGTGTGCCATATGTGAGGGACAAAACACATGCGCGCGAGTGATGTCACTGACACAGATATCGGCGATATCTCCTAAACAGCGCAGTTTGTAATACTTTTACAATAACTTACATGTAGGTGGCTTTAAAACGTTTTACATGCGTTAAAGTTGGGCCGGGGAGTTTACAACCACTTTAAGCAATCGATTGTCTGCTGACCCCTAATTACTGTGTAGGCTGCTTCCATTGCCACAAAGCCAACTTATTGACAAAAAAGTAAATGCCCTCAGAGTTTTGTTGTTTTTTTTTTGCTTTAGAATATTTTTCTCTATAATCAGTCAGTAAATTTGCTACTAGTTTATGGTTAAAAAAAAAAAAAAAAAGACACCAGTCCAGCCAGTTCAAACTATGCGTATGTATGTGTGTGTTTTGTATAGCTCTGTATATTCTGCTTCCTTGAGAGGAAGGGGAGGGAATTCCACATTTTAGTTCTCTAACCGTAAAGAACCCTTACCACAATCAAAGAATAAACCTCTTTTCTTCTAACCTCAAATCGTGGTCACGTGTTTTCTTAATGGACCTTTTTAAATGTAATAATCATACATACCTAGGTAGATGCAGCATCAGTCCGATGCAAAGTGATAATAAACCCAAAACCAAAAATGTAATATATTGCAGCTTACCAATCCTTAGATGTGGTAGCTGCTTTAGTTTCATTTTTTTAAGGTCCCCCCCCCCCCCCCATTTTCACCTGCCAGTAACTGAACTCCTGTATTAGAGTGCCTTCACTCTGGATAAAGGAGCAGAGTGGGCACCTTTGGACAGCAGCACTGTCAGTCTGGGGAGTGGAGTGATGTACTAGCAAATTTAAATACTCTAGGAAGTCACATTTCAGGTAATACTTTAAAAGCAAATACAGCAAACAGTTTTTTTTTCTCATTTTGGGATAAAGGTTTTACATAAATAAAAGTTAATCATTGTATGCACCCCTGTCAGTGGTGAATAGTTTGTCTCATCTCTGTAATTGATACATTTGCTGGAGAGACTTACTGGCTGGATCACCAGGTGAAAAAAAAGATAGAAAGCCTAAAAAATAAAAATGAATGCAGCCATCACATCTTAGAAGTAGAAGGCTGCCATATAATAAACCTTTGCTTTTTGGTTTAATACTGCTTTAAGGAACACAACAACGAGTTTTCTCCAGACCTTGATCCAATCAAGCATCTAGGATGTGCTGGAAAAAGAAGTCCATGGGGGCTCCACCTCACAACTTACAGAGTTTAAAAAGAGAAGTACAGTCAAAGCTTGTTTGGCTGTACACTTGTGGATCACAGAAGTGCAGTTCATTCTGCACTCCTGTGACCCGTTTTCAGCTGACAATGGGCTAAAGCTCGCTGTCGCTGATGTCCCAGAGCTGGTCCAGGCTTGGGAAAAATCATGACCATATGGTCAGGATCCACCCAAATGCCTGGACCGACACCCGACTCAGCCTCTCAGCGAGCCGCTAAGAGCCTAATTAGAGCCTAATTAGACAGCCGCTCCTGTTCCCTTCACAGCCCAGCGCTCCAATGAGCATGAGGGGAAGGAAGAGCAGAGAGCCAGTGAGTGACAGTCACCAGCTCTCTGATCAGGGGAGAACCAAGCTATCGATGCTGTTTGATCGTTCAGTTCTTAGTGTTAGAGCCAGCAGGGGACAGATGCAGCATCAGACCAATGCTGCATCCATCTAGGGAAGTAGGATTCTGAAAAACAAAAAACAATTCCCATACTTCTCTTTTAAAGGATCTGCTAACGGCTTGGTGCCAGATATCACAGCGAACCTTCAGAGGTCTAGTGGCATCCATGCCTCAAGGGGTCAAGGCTGTTTTGACAGCAAAAGGTGGACCTACTCAGCATTAGGTGGATGGTCATAAAGTTATGGCTGATCAGTGTAAGCTTCATACAGTGAATTTTCATTACAGATTGTTGCTGATGGGAAGAACTGTTAGATTTTTGGATTGGAGAACTGGGGGATTTTTTGGTGACAAGCGCTGATTGTATTAATGGTAAGAGATTTAATCTAGTAGGGGTGAGGTGTGTTATTAGCAGCTCTCTTTTTAAGGTAGCAAGTTCTTAAGGCATTTTCTTTTTACTGCTACATTGCTCAATTACCATAAACAATGCTTTAAATGGTTGCATTGTTTATATAAAAACTGTGTCATGTATCACCGTCCTTATTCTTAGAAATAGTTCATATTGTCCAGCTATGCCTAGAGAACTAAACACATTGATCACTGCTACTCTTAAAAAGGGGTTGTAAACCCTCGCCGGTTTTCACCTTAATGCATTCTATGCATTAAGATGAAAAACATTTTTTAATGCAGCAGTGCCCCTGAGCCCCCCTTATACTTACCCGAGTGCCGAAATTTGCGCGACGGGAACAAGCACACCAGCTCCGGCCAGTGTCTTGTGTCCTGATTAGCTCCCACTGCTAACAATCAATTCCAATGATGCGGGTGCCAGGGCAGAGTCATACATTCGGGGGCTATGGACGCCGAATTATGGATTCGGGAGTGCGCCCGCAAGGTAACCCCCCGGGAGAGCGCTTCTGATGCAGAGAGGAGCCGCGAGAGCTCCTTCTGGGACCCCAGAAGACCAGGTTCGGGGCCACTTTGTGCAAAACGAGCTGCACAGTGGAGGCAAGTATGACATGTTTGTTATTTGAAAAAAAATTAAAAAGGAAGCTTTACAATCACTTTAAGCAATATAATAAGTTGCAAGTGCTTTTGCTGCCCTCACCTGGTGAACAGATGCAAAACAATATATAGCTGTAAGGAACAATGAACACAGATCTGTGTTTTCCAAGCTTTTTTCAGTCATGGCACCCTTTAACATTCTGCACAATCTTGAGACACCCCATTCTAAAATGTAAAAAAACTAAAACTAATAGTTTTGCATAACGCAGCAACATCCACACATGTAGGACACCCAGCATTAGAATTGATTCTTCCAAATCAAATACACCTTTGCACAATGGTATTACTATTCCAGCATTTTTCCTTCCCCTTAATCTCCTCCCTCAATCAGCTAATAGGACCCCAGTGCTGATGGAGAGGGGCTGGAGATGGGCAAACAAGGATGTAGTGCAGGTGCCCAACGTCCTCTTTATCAACCGATGACATCATTGGTTGTTAGGATGCTGGTGGCTGGTAGGATGTAATGGTGCACAATAAAAACCTTTAAACTGAAAGGCAGGCTTCATCAATTCACTGGCTTGTATACAATTTTTGGGCAAGTTTTCAGGCATTTTTTCAAGGCATGCCTGGGCACCCAGGTTGAAAAGAGCTGATCTAGAACTTTAGAATTGCAAAAGAAGGGAATATAGGTATTTAGCCACTGAAAGACTATTTCTCATTAACGTCTTCCTGCCCATGCTATAGCCAAAAACAGCACAGGCTTTCAGTTCTGGGAGGGCGTCTATGGCCCTCCTCCCAAAACCCTGCCTCCCTGGGGTGCACATCCAGCGGGCTCTGTGACCGCTGTGTCCTATGGACACAGCTGATCACAGATCGTGGTAAAGGGCCAATCACCGCGGTCCTTTACCATGTGATCATCTCTGTCCAATCACAGCTGGTCACATGTGAACAGACTTGCCAGTTATCGGCAGTCCTTTGTTTTATCTCATGGTTGCTGTGAAATTGTGTGAATGCATCAATGCAGTGCATGTTATCTCAGCTTGCAGAGATTGGATCCATTGAATGAGTTTACCAAAAATGTAAATATTGCAGAATATACAGCCTCATGCTGCATAACTAAGCTCCATTTCATGCTGAATAAACTAAATGATTAATGTATCTTAAATAGAAAACTATCTTTAGATAGATTTTTACTCCAAAAGCATTTTATTAAAATAAATTTGATAAAAATAAAAAAAAACTGATTTAAATTAAAAAAAAAAAAATCTGATTTTTTTTTCTAATCACTGATTTTAATCCACCCCGTTTATAACAGAAGCTAAGAAAAATGTTCTGTTTTTTCGAAATTTTTGGTCTTTTATCGTTAGAGCTTTCTTTTGTTTTTATTTTTTGCTAAACTATCTGTCTAAAAAAAAATGATAAAAATGTAATTTGGGTAGTGTTGTATGACCGCACAATATCACAGAGGTTTTAACTCTCATCTCTATCAAGCTGGGCTTCACAGGGACTTTAATTTTAACTTCAAGAACAAGCTGCTCAGATGTACAATCACCAGCAGCTTTCAGTGTCGATGCTCTCTTCAAATACAAGTCTTTCTCATCAGGTAAAAAGTTCACAACTTGGTAGCACTGCCAAAGCTTGTTTTTTTTTTTTTTTTTTTTTTTTTTTTTTAACCCCCTCCTACCTCCCACACATTCCTATTGGCCAATGAGGAAGCACATCATAGTAATTGGCCAACCCGGATGAATGGTGGCCTGAAAGAGCAGGCAAGCTCCAACACTACCAGTTAGACTGTTCAGGTAGCCCATTTCTGCCTAGTGAATACACAGATAAAAAAATGGACACCAATGTATCCCTAAGAGTGGCTGAAAGTAAACGATCAGGTGTCTGACGATATATGCTCACATTGGTCTCTTTTCTTCCCTTACAAGTTGGAGGAAATATTGTGACGTCTGTTTCCATTCTGATCTCACACAGCAGGAGATTGGTCCAGGAGGGTTCTTGTGTAAAGGGGCCTCAATGTGAGAGCTTTGCTCAAGCAGATAGGTAAGAGAAAGTCTCCAATCTGCTGACAGCTCTGAACCCAGAAGTGCCAAGAGCTAGGCAAGCCCAGGTCCATGTAATGCAGAAGGCAAATCTCGTCTTGCGTGTCATCCTGACAGCTTTTTGTGGTCCTGGGCTCCCTGGAGGAGCAGAGGAGGGAGGGGACCACAGGGTGGGGTGCATCTTCTGATTAGACAGCCTTCCCCCAGAGCCAGCAGAAAAAAGCAGGAACAAGTTTACAACTGCTACTGCAGCGACTGACTTTGCACACCATGTTACTGCCCTATCATAATACCTTCTTGAATAGGGAAAGCTCTGACAACTGCCAAAGTACAAACTCTCTTTATAATTCAAAGGAGATTGTGGCATTCGTGTGCAGGACTGGCATCAAAGATTCTGACAAGAGTTCACACAGCTGTTGGAAGACAGGCAGGTACAAGACTAATCCCGCATACACACCATCGGAAATTTGGCCAGCAAAAGACAGATGAGAGCTTTTGGTCGGAAAATGCGACTGTGTGTATGCTCCATTGGACTTTTGCTGGCAGAATTCCTGCCAGCAAAAGATTGAGAGCAGGTTCTCAATTTTTCGGTTGGAAAAAGTTCCTATCCAAAAATGCGATCGTCTGTACAAATTCCGACGCGCAAAATTCCTACGCATGCTCGGAAACAATTTGACGCATGCTCTGAAGCATTGAACTTCATTTTCTCGGCTCGTCGTAGTGTTGTACTTCACCGCGTTCTTGACAGTCGAAAGTTCAGAGAACTTTTGTGTGACCGTGTGTATGCAAGGCAAGCTTGAGCGGAATTCCGTCGGAAAAAACTTGGATGGTTTTTCCAATGGAAATCCGCTCGTGTGTACGCAGCAGAGTGGGGGCTGGGCCTTAATAAGATACATTTAGGTAGCTGTACTTTAAAAGCTACTCAGTAAAGCAAATATACTAAAAGCCTTTAAGAAGAACATTACAATGCCTGAAGTTAAAGTGGAATGCTTGCCTAACACTAACTATTCTTAAAAGTGTCCTCTCCCCCCTCCTGCTACCTACCCTATGTAACAAAGATCTGCATACTTACCTTTTTTCAGCCTGCTTCAGTCCTTTCACATGACCCCCCGCATCTCTGGCACCCCCATGTCAGGGAGTGCTTGACAGCTGCTGGGAATTCCGGGAGCAATGACATCACTGATTTTGTCATATGGATTCTAACCACTAAATGGAGCAGTGTCTTTTATACTTATTTATGCACAATACATGTGTAGCTTTTTTTTTTCATTTGCATATGATTCTTTGCATATGATTTTTTTCTTGCAAATGGTTTCTAATTGGTCATATGGATTCTGACCACTAGATGGAGCAGTGTCTTTGCACACCCAATTATGTGTGTAGCTGCGTTAGATCTATTTGCATATGATCCTTTGTCTCACTAGCTTAAAGCGTTTGTTAAGTCCCTTAAAGCAGATTACACAGCACAGTGCTTGTGCTGTATATTCTGCCCCCCTCTAGACTGTAAAAAAAAAAAAACCCGAATCTGCCACTTCCTGTATGCCCTCTCTAAACAGACCACGATAACCAGGGCTGCTCCGCCCTGATCACCGTGGTCAAAGTGCGTCCCTCCATCATACGCTGCCTGCTCTGCTCACCCCCTCCTTCCTGCCTGTCATCTCCCTCTCTGTCTGTCTCCGGCCCCACCCCCCACCGCTATTATTGTAAAAATAAAAACCTAAAATTTGTCACTGCCAGCCCCTCAATTAGAGGCTGGCATAGCACACTGTAAGTTGTTTTGAAAAACGAGTGTTCTAAATACCGAATTTCAGCTGCCTTCAGACCGGTCACATGACTCGTAATCTCCCCGGCTGACGTCAGAGGGAGATCACAGCCCCTCCCGCAGAAGACATCCATCGGAGCTGTAAAGCGGGCCGCGAGTCACATGCCCGGCCTGAATACAGCTGAAATTCGGTATTTAGAACACTCGTTTTTCAAAACTTACACAGTGTGCTATGCCAGCCTCTAAAAGAGGGGCTGGCATAGTCTTATATAAGTGCCATAACAAACACTTTAACCATTTACTCTAGACTGTGGGTTACTATTTATTGTGATGGAGCGTGGTATCTGCCCCTGGGAAGACGTCACTGATGATTAAACGCATATTTTGTGCTTTTATGACCATTATAATTTAAGGTCCACGCTATCTAGTAAGAAGCGTATGCTAAAAGTTGGTCAATGTTACTTACAGTGCCTTGCCTTGCATCCCTTGGCATTTTTCGTGTTGTGTTGCCTCGCAACCTGGAATTATCATGGATTGTTTGAGGATTTGCATCATTTAATTTACAGAACATGCCCACAACTTTGAAGATTTTTTTTATTGTGAAGCAAACAACAAATAGGACAAAAACAGAAAAAGTCAATGTGCATAACTATTCACCCCCCTAAAGTCAATACTTTGTAGAGCCACCTTTTGCGGGTATCACAGCTCCAAGTCACTTTGGATAAGTCTCTATGAGCTTGCCACATCTTACCACTGGGATTTTTGCCCATTCCTCTTTGCAAGACTGCTCCAGCTCCTTCAAGTTGGATGGTTTGCGCTTGTGAACAGCAATCTTTAAGTCTGACCACAGATTTTCTGTTGGATTGACTAGGCCATTCCAACACATTTACATTTTTCCCAAACCACTCAAGTGTTGCTTTAGCAGTGTGTTTGGGGTCATTGTCCTGCTGGAAGGTGAACCTCCGTCCTAGCCTCAAATCACACACAGAGTGGAACAGGTTTTGCTCAAGTATCTCTGTATTTAGCACCATCCATCTTTCCCTCTACTCTGACCAGTTTCCCAGTCCCGACTGCTGAAAAACATCCCCACAGCATGATGTTGTCACCACCATGTTTCACTGTGGGGATGGGGTTCTTTGGGTGATGTGATGTGTTGGGTTTGCACCATAGCATTTTCTTTGATGTCCAAAAAGTTCAATTTTGGTCTCATCAGAACAGAGCACCTTCAGAACAGAGCACCTTCCTCCATACATTTTGGGAGTCTCCCACATGCCTTTTCACAAACTCAAAACATGCCATTTTGTTTTTTGCTGAAAGTAGTGGCTTTCTTTTGGCCACTCTGCCATAAAGCCCGACTCTATGGAGCGTACAGCTTATTGTCATCCAATGTACAGATACTCCAGTCTCTGCTGTGGAACTCTGCAGCTCCTCCAGGGTTACCTTAGGTCTCTGTGCTGCCTCTCTGATTAATGCCCTCCTTGCCCAGTCCATGAGTTTTGGTGTGTGGTCGTCTCTTGGCAGGTTTGCTGTTGTGCCATGTTCTTTCCATTTGGTCATGATAGATTTGATGGTGCTCCTAGGGATCATCAAAGGTTTGGATATTTTTTTATAACCTAACCCTGACTTGTACTTCTCGACAACACTGTCCCTTACTTGGTCTTCATGGCAGTGTTTGGTTAGTGGTGCCTCTTGCTTAGGTGTTGCAGCCTCTGGGGCCTTTCAAAAAGGTGTTTATATGTAATGACAGATCATGTGACACTTAGATTGCACACAGGTGGACATCATTTCACTAATTATGTGACTTCTGAAGGTAATTGGTTGCACCAGAGCTTTTTATGGGCTTCATAACAAAGGGGGTGAATACATACGCACATGCCAATTATCAGTTTTTTATTTCGGAAAAATTGTTTTATGTATATATATTTTTCTAATTTTACTTCACCAACTTAGACTATTGTGTTCTGATCCATCACGTATACTTCAGTTTAAAAAAACATTAAACTAAAGACTGTAATGTAACAAAATAGGTAAAATGCCAAGGGGGGTGAATACTTTTGCAGGGCACTGTATATAACCTTTTGCACTTTATGGACACTCTTGTTTATTATTGAAAAGGACTTTTTCATTGAAAGGACTTTTTTACGTTCACCTAACACTGGATTTTGCACCTTTCATTATATCATGTTCATATGATTGATTTTGTTTCAATGTTATGTTATTTTATTCACTGCATGTTTAATAGTTTTAATGCCACATCATTTACCATATGATTATTCATGACTGCATTATTCAGGATTTAGCGCCGCTTCTTATTTATATTGATTGTTCACAGCTGGTATCATAGTTAAGTGGCTGCACACTTTTTTTTTTTTACTCGACCTAACACAGATTTTTTCCTGTTTTATATCACTCATAGGCTCTCATAGCTCAGCTGTTGTCAGTGCTCCCTCTTCTTCCCTGTAGTCGCCGCTCATTGACACGGGAGCCCAGCACAGCAACAAAACACAAGGTAGTTATACTGCATCAGCAAGGTCTCTTCTAGACAAAGATTTCAGCGCACACTGGAGTTTCAAGATGTGCTGTTTAAAGAAGTCCAGCCTGAGCTTGTTTGGCTGGGCTTCTCCTATAGGTCACAGGAGTGCAATGTGTTTTGCACTCCTGTGACCCGTTTTCAGCAGAGAGCAGTCTGAAATCCACTCTCTGCTGACGTCACAGAGATCAGTCCAGACACCGCATCATCCCGTCTTAGGAAGTCTGGATCCGCCAGGTGCCTGGACTGATGGCCATCTCAGCCTCTCAGCAAGCCACTGAGATGGCCGCTCCCCGCCCCTCCACAGCTCAGCGCTCCAGTGAGCGTGGAGGAGCAGAGCAGGAGAGCTGCTGATTGACAGGCTGAAACTCTCTGCTCAGGGAGCCAAGAGAACCGAGCCATCGACGGTGTTCGGTGGCTCGGGTCTCAGTGTAGAGATGCCGGGGGACCGATGCTGCATCCACCTAGGTAAGTATAATGGAGGAAAAAAAAACCATACTTCTCTTTAAGCTCTTTTGAAGAAGCACAAAGAAATGGGCAACATTGAGGACCATAGATGCAGTGGTCGGCCTGGAAAACAATGCAGCAGATGAAAGACACATCATGCTTACTTCCCTACAACATTGGAAGATGTCCAGCAGTGACATCAGCAAAGAACTGGTGGAAACCATTGGGACCCAGGTACATCTATCTGTCAGGTGAAGTCTAGCCAGAAGTGGTCTTCATGAAAGAATTGTGGCCAAAAAGCCATAGCTCTGATATGGAAACAAGGCTAAGCGACTCAACTATGTATGACAACATAGGAAATGGGGTACAGTAAAATGGCAGCAGGAGCTCTGAGCTGAGTCAAAATTTGGTTGTAACAAGAGACAGTTTGTTCACTGAAGGGCTGGAGAGCGGCACATAAGGCCGACTTCACATATGTGTGGCTGCGGTTTGCAGTCCGGGTCCAGTGTGTTCCTGTTCACCGGTTTAGGTGCAAATTTTTGCCTGAATTCGCACCTGAACCAGACCCCAAAACGCACAGGACCCATTTTGAAACTGCACCACAGCCTCCCCAAACATGTGTGAACCGGCTCCATTGAAAGCCAGTCACATTCATACGTCATGTGAATTGGATGCGGTTTAAAATGCATCCAATTTGCATATATGTGAACCCAGCCTCATGAGTGTCTGCAGGCAACAGTCAAGCATAGTGGAGGTTCATTGCAAATTTTGGTGTTTCATTTCTGCAAATGGAGTTGGAGCTTTGGTCTAGATCAATGGTGTCCTCAATGCTGAGAAATACAGGCTGATACTTATTCATCATGCCATCCCATCAGGGAGGTGTATAATTGGCCCCAAATTTATTCTGCAGCAGAACGACCCCAAACATACAACCAATGTCATTAACCACTTGAGATCCGCGCTATAGCTGAATGACAGCTACAGTGCAGACCTGCTTTGCCGGGACTATGTCCATTGACGTCGCCCTGTGCACGAGCGGCCTGCGCGCCCCCTGCAGGGCGCGCGTGGCACTCTCTATGATCAGCGAGTCTATGAGACTCGCCTGATCACAAATCGGAGTAATGGGTCGATTCCGACTCCTCACCACATGATCAGCTGTCAGCCAATGACAGCTGATCATGTGACATCAACAGAGCCAGTAATCGGCTATTTTTTCTCCTCGCGCTGACAGCGTGAGGAGGAAGAAAAAAAGACGATCACCGGTGGCCATGAGAGGGACATTAGTCCCGATCATGGTGAGCACCACCAGATCCTCAGTGCCCACCTATGCCCTCTGCCATTGCCACCTAGCAATAGGCAGCAGTGCCGACTACCAGTGCCCACCCATCAGTGCCTACAGTGCCACCCATCAGCACCCACAATCAGTGGCTCAACAGTGCTGCACATCAGTGCCACTTATCAGTGCCCATCAGTGCCGCCCATCAGTGCCACCTATCAGTGGTACCTATCAGTGGCCATCAGTGCCACCCATCAGGGCCCATCAGTGCCGCCTTATCTGTGCCCATCAGTGCCGCCTTATCTGTGCCTATCCGTGCCCATCAGTGCAGCCTATCAGTGCCCACCAGTGCCGCCTAATCAGCGCATATCAATGAAAGAGAAAAATTACCTGTTTGCAAAATTTTATAACAAACTATGAAACATGATTTTTTTTTTTCTAAATTTTCCATCTTTTTTGTTTGTTTAGCAAAAAATAAAAATCCCAGCTGTGATTAAATACCACCAAAAGAAAGTTCTATTTGTGGGAAAAAAATGATAAAAATTTCATTTGGGTACAGTGTTGTATGACCGCGCAATTGTCATTCAAAGTGCGTCAGCGCTGAAAGCTGAAAATTGGTCTGGCAGGAGGGGGGTTTAAGTGCCCTGTAAGCAAGTGGTTAAGAACTATCTTCAGCATGAAGAACAAGTAATCCTGGAAGTGATGGTTTGAGCCCTAATCTCAACATCATTGAGCCTTTCTGGGAATACATGAAGAGATATAAGGATTTGAGGCAGTCTACATCCACAGAAGATCTGTGGTTAGTTCTCCAAGATGTTTGGAACAACCTACCTGCCGAGCTCTTTCAAAAACTGTGTGCAATGTACCTAGAGGAATTGATGCCCTTTTGAAGGTAAAGAGTGGTCATGCTAATTATTGCTTTGATTTGGAATTCTCTTCTGTTCATTTACTCTCCATCTTGTGAATTGATAAAAATAAATGATGAACACTTCTATTTCTGAAATCATTCTTAAAGTGGTTGTAAACCCTTACAGACCACTTTCACCTACAGGTAAGCCTAGATTAAGGCTTACCTGTAGGTGCTTGAAATATCTCCTAAACCTACACGGTTTAGGAGATATTTACTATTTCCCCGTACGATGCCGTCTTCTGCGCATGCGACGATTTATTCGGCGCATGCGCACTCTTTTCACTTTTATTGGTGGTGTGTGGGCTCCCTCCACAGATGGTTTACACTCTTGTTGAGATCTGTTCCAGAGGACTTTTCTTCTTTTCTCCAAGGATGTTCCTTTTAACACACGAACTTTGAACTGTCAGTCCATAGACTCCATTTTTTGACCCCTCTTCTTAGCGCTACACTTATTTTACTTTTTGGCATGCGCACTCTTGAAAGGGCACGCTGTGCCGTTTCAAGCTGGGGTCATGCCGTGATTGGCGGCTCCCGCACACATGCGCGGGAGTGACATCATGCGGCTTCAGCCAGTCACAGAGCCGGAGTTTGCGGCCCCGGAAGGAAGAGGGATGAAGAATGGACGCTCGCTGCCAGTGAGGAAGTCGGGGACATCGCAGGCTCTTGTGTTAGGTAAGTGACACATAATGGGCTACTATGTGATGCATAGTAGCCCATTATGCTTTACCTTTGCAGGGAAACAAAGAGCAAGTAAAACCCATCAGAGTTTACTTCCTCTTTAATTTACAGCATTTTTCAAACCTGCTTAAAACTTTTGCACTTTACAGATTTTACAAAATAAAATGCCTTAGCCCCCTTAATCTACAGAACTGAGTGCCCTCCACCACAGGTCCATACTTACTTTCTCTGATTTCTGTAGCCTGGACAGTAAAAATCTAGTCTTCACACTAACATCCCATAGACTTGAATGGAATGTTCCCATGTTCAACAGTAACATCCCATTGTAGTTAATGATCCCATTAGTGCACAGGCAGCCCAGCACGATTCTTACTGGATGGGCTGTAAACAACATGGGAGGCCATAGCCGTTGGGTAGGTAATTACAGACCTGCTGCAGGTGGGAAGCACACAGCTTTTTTTGGTTGGGTTGGGCTTTTTTTTTTCTTTTAAAAGATGTACATGTACTTTTAGGAATACAGTCATTTCTCCATCCTTTGCCTGCTGATTGGATAGAGCAACAGGAGACTGATGAGGTCATCTCTCTGCTCTCTTCTAGCATCATGTATTTTGTGGGCACATCTACATGAAGCATGCCTGATCAGTCCCTTGTACTGTCCCTACCTCTCCCAATCTAAGCTGTGCTGTACAGGAGCATGCTGATACAAAGTCAAATTGAGGTACTTAGACTAGCTGCATCTAATGAATACAGAGCTGTATCCAGGTACTTAGACTAGCTGCATTTAAAGAATATATTTTTTTAATACAGAGCTGCATTAAAGTTTATCTATGGTTAAACCACTTCTGGACTAGCGATACCCGGTACCGTTTTTTAGGGCCAGCGGTCGCCTCTCTTGTAAAAGCAATCCTAGCAGCTAACTAGCTGCTGGATTGATTTTACAAGCAGAGGGATGGGATGTCCCTCCCCTCCCGTAGCTTTCTCAGGCTCTCCTGTCTCACCGGGGGAGCGAAGCGACCAGCTGGCACTTCTACCGACGGAGAGCAGAACAAAGTTCGGATTGATCGACCCTCAGCTATGGTAACCCAGACGTGATGACCTGACATCACTGCTGTTTACCCGGATCTCAACAGCACCATTTAAAAAAAATCAAAAGCATTCAAAAACTTCAATCTTGGTGTTTTGAATGCTTTTAAGGGCAGAAGAAGGATTTAGGGTCTTACAGAGCCCAGATCTCTCAATAAAGAGTACCTGTCACGTGCCTATTGCTGTCAAAAGGATGTTTACATTCCTTGTGACAGCAATAAAAGTGCTAAAAATAAATAAATAAAGCAACAGTGTAAAAACAAAAGCAAAAAACAAACGAATAATTAAAAAAGAAAAATGTAAAGTGTACCCGGCCCCAACCCCCCATACCCCCCCTGTGCATGCTCGCACGCAAAGGTGAACGCACGAAAGGCGAACACACGCATCGGTCCTGCACGCATGTAAACAGCGATTGTCCCACACATCACCGTGGACATCAGATCATGGGCAGCAATTCTAGCGCCTCTCTCCTCCTCTGTAAATCTAAAGTGGTAAACTGTAAAAGCTTTTAAAGCGACGCCTATTAATATTAAAATGCATGTTGTTTGTCACCGTAGCACAGTAGTGCGCAATTTTAAAGCGTGACATGTTTGCCATCTATTTACTCAACTAAACATTTTCTTTTACATTTTACAAACAAATTGGTGTATGTATTGTGTTTTTTTTTTTTTGCATTAAGATTCAACAAAGGTATAATTTTTCCCAAAAAAATTGTGTTTGAAAGACCGCTGTACAAATGCAAAAATTGCCAAACCCACTAATTGATTCTCTAGGGCCTCCGCTTTTAAAAAAAATATATATATATATATATATATATATATATATATATATATATATATATATATATATATATATAGAGAGAGAGAGAGAGAGAGATATATATATATATATCTCTATATCTCTCTCTCTCTCTATATATATATATATATATATATATATATATATATATATAGATAGATATATCTATCTATATATATAGATATATCTATATCTATAAAAAAAAATATATATATATATATATATATATATATATATATATATATATATATATATATATAGATAGATAGATCTATATATATATATAGATCTATCTATATATATCTATATATATATAGATAGATCTATCTATATATATCTATATCTATATTATATTTGGGGGGTTTAAGTAATTTTCTAGCAAAAAGTACTGATTGTTACATGTAAACAAAAAGTGCCAGAAAAGGCTTGGTGTCAAAGTGGTTAAAGTAGTAGTAAAGGTACAAGGTTTTTTTACTTCCATGCATTCCAAGCAACATGCCAGTAAAGGAATCACTGATTGCAGAAAAAAAAATATATATATATATATATGTAGTCCTTATAAATTGAGAAGAAGCTGTCAAGCATACTAGGAATCTGGAAAGCAGACATGCAGGACTCACAACATAAATAGACTTTTTTTTGTAAGTAAGCTTATAGTGGATTGTCATATATAACTATTGTTTGTATTATTGCTGATGTTATAAAATGAAATGTGATCATATTTTCCATATACCTGGAGTTTAGATCAGACTATGTACACAGTACCTACATTATGTCAGCTTCCATGAGCTTCTGTGCCGGCACCTGCACGCTCTGTCATCCCATGTGGATAATTTAACGTCATTCCATAGCTACAAGTCCCCCTTCTGTAATTAAACCAAACTCTTCCCACCTCTAATGACAAGCAGCAATCCTCAACTCACTTCTTTGGTTACAAACTAACATGCACAACCACGCCTGCGCCATGACCCCATTCTACCCAGCAGCAGACACTATACGCCACCTATCTCTCCCAATCACACTTTGTCACCATCGCAGTATTTCCGGTGCAGAACACAGGATTCCTTCTACGCATGCGTTGTAGGTCATACATCTGAGCCAGTGCGTTCCAGACTGAGCATGCGTATTAGCTAGCTATGAAACCTCTCGAGTAACTTAATTATTAATAGGCTGCTCAAATCACGTAAAAATCTTCATATGGTGTATTAAGCGATATTACGGAACGTTATATGCGGAGTTGGAGTGGTTTTGAACAGAGATACGACGTTGACCTTTGAACTCTCAGGTCCTTGCTTCTTTGCTCAGGAGACCCCGTGCCTCTCTCTTTCCCTCTCGGAGCCGAAGATCAGGAGCGTGCACATCGTTTCGTGTCTTTATAGACTTAAAGTGAGTTCAGTAGGGGACTTATAGACCAGTTGTGCTGAATATATATCGTGTGAGGGAGGAATTCTCCTCATATACTGATGGGGGAGCTGAGAGAAGCTGTATTTACTGAGCACATGGCTGTGGGCACTGTGTTTTGGGGATATGTATGCATCACGTTTACTGTTAGTACAGTGATCTCCCTACTGAGCTATTGTGTTCCGTAGACAGATGCACCCCCACCAGAACACACCGGGCACTAGCTGAGATCGCTGATCAGATGACCTTTTGCGGTCATGCCCCTTCGACAAAAGCCGCACCGGCTGCTGTGCACACAGACCAGATGCCAATTGGCAAACCTTTTTTAGTTGTGCCCCCTTCTATTGGACCGCCCGATATTCGGTCTGTGTGCACGGGGCTTAAGAGTTATTTACATGTGTCGTACATGGGCTGCCCTGTGCGCATTTGTCGTGGCTAAGAAGCTCAAGCAGCACATTTTTGCCCCGAGCCAGGCGTGTGTGGATGTTTCGATTTTTGAGCCACAATCACAGCAAAATCACACCGTGCATTTTATAGGGGATAGCCCCCAAATGCGCATCAATGCAATTTGGAATTGCGGGCAGAATCCTGCCGATTCTCCCTCAGGATTTCAGATCGCCAAATGGGAACAGGATCTGAACGATATCCTTATTCTTCAAAAATACTCCATACGCATCCACTACTTAAAGGAGAGGTACAGCTAAAGCTAGTTTGTTTTGCACTCCTGTGACCAGGCTTGGTAAAGACCGTGACCATATTGTCGGGATCCGCCCACACTCCTTGACCGCCAGCCTCTCGGCAAGCCGCCGAGAGCCTGAGCAACCCCCTCAACAGCCCAGAGCTCCAGTGAGCTGGGGGGGCACAGCAGAGAGCTACTGACAGTCGGGAGCTCTCTGCTCAGGGAGCCCTGAGAACCGAGCGATCGGCCGTGTTTGATCACCCGCTTTTCGGACTCAGAGGCAATGTTGGATCAATGCTTCATCCTACTAGCCTCTTCCTAGTGATTCTGGAAAAAAGCAAAACCCCATACTTCTCTTTTAATGGTATACAGAGGAGTGCAGCGCATATCAGGGATCAATAAAACATATAAAATGTGATAAGTCCATAACAATCCAAAGGAAAATCAGAAGGTGGACTAACAGTCCCAGCAAGCAAAGATTCCACTTGAGAAAAAAATTCCAATGCAAGAGTGACTTTCCCTCCACCTCCAGAGCACTCGCTTCGCTCGCCTCTAGGTGTGGACCACTGAGCTAAAAGATGGTCAACAAAGCATGTCCCATACAGGTATAACCTCCAGATAGGGTCCAGGTCCACCGACCGATATCCCAAGGGGTAAGTATGATAAGAGAAAAGCAGATCTAAGTGCTCACAGGTGAAGTTTTTGTTACAAGGCTTTATTTAAAACCTTGTAACAAGTTGTGACAAAGTTTTTGTGAACGTAACACAGATGGGGGGAGGAGCCACGTCCTGACATCACCTGCTGCCATCCTGGAATCCTACTTCTGTGTTTGCGCTGACATGCGCTGTATATATGAAGCCCTTGTGAGTAGCCATTTTTATTTAAATGCGGCCTTGTAACAAAAACGTCAGCAGTGAGCACTTAGATCTGCATTTCTCTTATCATACTTACCCCTTGGGATATCGGTCGGTGGACCTGGACCCTATCTGGAGGTCATACCTGTATGGGACATGCTTTGTTGACCATCTGTTGGCTCAGTGGTCCACACCTAGAGGTGAGCGAAGCGAGTGCTGTGGAGGGAAAGTTACTCTTGCATTGGAATGTTTTTCTCACGTGGACTCTTTGCTTGCTGGGACTGTTAGTCCACCTTCTGTTTTTTCCTTTGGATTTTTATGGACTTTTTATCACATTTTATATGTTTTATTGAGCCCTGATATGAGTTGCACTCCTCTGTATATCATTGCTTTTTGGATTACTGTATGTGAAAGATCTTTTAGTGTTCAGCTGCACTTTATTGCTTATCTATACTATTTTGCGCTGATTGTATTTACTTATATTCTCTTTTAATGGCCCTGTAAACTATTTTTCATTTAATTATTTTATACTGTGTTTTTCTGCCTCCTTTTAACATCCTCTGTGCACTCCCAAACCTCTCCTTCTCCCCCTCACTTCTGTTTGGAGTGAGCAGTGCAGGTGAGTTGCAGTCTTGTGAATCGCTCTGTGCACAAAACAATGGGGATTATTTACTAAAACTGGGGAGTGCAAAATCTGGTGCAACTCTGCATAGAAACCAATCAGCTTCCAGGTTTTATTGCCAAAGCTTCATTGAACAAGCTTCAATAGAAGCTGATTGGCCACCATGCACAGCTGCACCAGTTTTAGTAAATCTACCCCAATACCTATAGTATATCTTTGGAGTGAAAAGGAGAGGGTGGATTTATTATTATTATTATTATTATTATTATTGATTTATATAGCGCCAACAGCTTGCACAGTGCTTTATGAGGCAGACAGTAAAGATACGATACAATTCAATACACAAAGTAATATCACAGCAGAAAAAAGGTATTTGGAGAGCAATAGAATGTTATTTTTGAGTTACTAAAACATACTAGATTAGTATATTTTATTTTAAACCAGTTTAAGAGAAGTATGGACAAAGCTCTTTGGGCCATTCTTCTCTTCTGTGTCACAGAGTTGCAATTATTTTTGCTCACCTGTGACCCAAAGTCAGCTTATAGCAGGCCAAAGCGTGCTGACATCACAGAGTCACGCCAAGCTCTGAAAGGAACTCGAACATATTGTTGGGATCCACCTAGCTGCCTGATTGACAGCTGGCTCCAGCAGTCGGCAAGCTGCTTCTGTCCCCTCTCCAGCCTGGCGCTTCAGTGAGTGCTGGGGGGGGCTGTGGTTTAGAACCCACGGGGATAGTTACAGTGTCAGACTACATATGCATCGGGGTGGCATTGATTTAAATCAAGTCAATTTAAATCACTAGTAAAAAGGCCTGATTTAAATCATAATTTTTAAAGAGCAACGGTCATCTCTGTCCTGCAGCGGCTTTTCCTCTGACCCACTGTTGACTCACCGACAGTCCCATTCACTTTAATGGGATGGCTGGTGATGCGGCAGTGATAAAACAAGGTGAAGGATGTGGTGGCAGCAGGTAAGTGGATGCCCGCTAACAGGCGCTGCCATGATGGATCTGAAATGACAGGTGCTCTTTAAATCTAAGGACTCATTCTTGCTGGTAGTTAGAATCTTTAATATTTGCATACAAAATTAAGGTTTCCTATTTAGAATAATAAGCTGTCGGGTTAGTAAAACAGGGATATCAGAACCGATTCAATCATACAGTTTGAAGTGTACATAAGTTTGCAAAACAATGGGATAAAGGAATATTCCTAAACTTTGTTTTATCTCATGGTTACTGTGAAATTGTGTGAATACATCAATGCAGTGCATGTTATCTCAGAGCTTGCATTCATTGAATGAGTTTACCAAAAATGTAAATATATTGCAGAATATACAGCCTCATGCTACATAACTTAACTCTATTTCATGCTGAATAAACTAAATTATGAATGTATCTTCAATAGAAAACTATCTTTAGATAGATTTTTTTTACTCCAAAAGCATTTTATTAAATTTGAAAAAATCCACAAATTCGATTTAAACACCCCCCCCCCCCCAAAAGTAATTGATTTATATACACCCTGAAAAAGCACATGTATGTTTATTAGGGGTGCAACGGATCGTCACTGATCCATGATCCGAACGGTTCAACCTGTTCGGATCAGCACACATGCAATCCACAGAGCGCGCCGCTGCCTCAGCCTTAGGAAAGGCCGCGGCTTCGGCCTAGCTCCGGAGCGGCAGCCATCCTGGTACACCCGGCGGCCATTTACCACGTGATCGCTCCGTCAAATGACAGAGCGATCACTTGTAAACAGACATGACGCCGGTTCCTCTCTCCCCTCTGTGTACTGATCTGTACAGTGGAGGGGAGAGATCGGATGGCAGCAGTACTGTGGGCTGGATCTGTAGTGCCCACAGCGTTGCTCTGTGAATTTGCAGTCACATCCATGGATCTATCCATCCATACTCTGAAATACCCTGCCAAATACAGTGGGGGAGTTTGTGGATATTACAGTGTGGGAGATGACATGGATATTAGTGGGGGAGACTCCTGATCCGAGTAACGATCCGACACGTGAGTTTTTTGATCCGTTGCACCCCTAATGTTTATGGCTGTTCAACTCTGGGCATAGAATGTGTACAGCCATTGACTTGTACAGGTGGATTTACACAGCAGCTGTGGACCGGTGTCCTGGTCAGAGCTTACACTATATTAATGCTCTAATGTGACAGCACTTGGGTCTGATCATTGGTCAGCACTTTACATTGGGCAGGAGGTGAGCTTCCTGGTACTCAGATTATACAGTATCTCGCATTTTTGTAAATATTTTACTATATCTTTTCATGTGACAACACTGAAGAAATGAGACTTTGCTACAGTGTAAAGTAGTGAGTGTACAGCTTGTATAACAGTGTAAATTTGCTGTCCTCTCAAAATAACTCAACAAACAGCCATTAATGTCTAAACCGTGGACAACAAAAATGTCCAAATTGGGCCCAAAGTGTCAATATTTTGTGTGGCCACCATTATTTTCCAGCACTGCCTTAACCCTCTTGGGCATGGATTTCACCAGAGCTTCATAGGTTGCCACTTGAGTCCTCTTCCACTCCTCCATGATGACATCACAGAGTTGGTGGATGTTAGAGACCTTGGGCTCCTCCGCCTTTCATTTGAGGATGCCCCACAGATGCTCAATAGTGTTTAGGTCTGGAGACATGCTTGGCCAGTCCATCACCTTTACCCTCAGCTTCTTTAGTAAGGCAGTGGTCCTCTTGAAGGTGTCTTTGGGGTCGTTATGTTGGAATACTGCCCTGCGGTCCAGTCTCCAAAGGGAGGGGGATCATGCTCTGCTTTAGTATGTCACAGTACATGGCATTCATGGTTTCCCTCAATGAACTGTAGCTCCCCAGTTCCGGCCGCACTCATGCAGCCCCAGACCATGGCACTCCCACCACCATGCTTGACTGTAGGCAAGACACATTGTCTTTGTACTCCTCATCTAGTTGCCGCCACACACGCTTGACACCATCTGAACCAAATAAGTTTATCTTGTTCTCCTCTGACCACAGGACATGGTTTCAGTAATCCTTGTCCTTAGTCTGCTTTCTTGCAGGCTTTCTTGTGCATCATCTTTAATAGAGGCTTCCTTCTGGGACAACAGCCATGCAGACCAATTTGATGCAGTGTGCGGCGTATTGTCTAAGCACTGACAGCCTGACCCCCCCCCCCCCCCCCTCAACCTCTGCAGCAATTCTGGCAGTACTCATACGTCTCTTTCCCAAAGACAATCTCTGGATATGACACTGAGCATGTGCACTCAACTTCTTTGGTCGACCATGGCGAGGCCTGTTCTGAGTGGATCCTGTCCCGTTAAACCGCTGTATGGTCTTGGTCACCGTGCTGCAGCTCAGTTTCAGGGTCTTGGCAAGCTTCTTATAGCCTTGGCCATCTTTATGTAGAGTAACAATTATTTTTTTTTCAGATCCTCAGAGTTCTTTGCCATGAGGTGCCATGTTGAACTTGCAGTGACCAGTAAGAGAGTGAGAGCTTTAACACACCTGCTCCCCATTCACACCTGAGACCTTATAACACTGAGTTACATGACACCGGGGAAGGGAAAATGGCTAATTGGGCCCAATTTGGACATTTTCATTTGCAGTGTACTCACTTTTGTTGCCAGCGATTTAGACAATGGCTGTGTGTGTGTTATTTTGAGGGGACAGCAAATTTACACTGTTATACAAGCCGTACACTCACTACTTTACATTGTAGCAAAGTGTCATTTCTTCAGTGTTGTCACATGAAAAGATATAATAAAATATTTACAAAAATGTGACGGGTGTACTCACTTTTCTGAGATACTGTATGTATTGGCAAAACACAGATTCATTTTAAAGTGGACCTATTGAAATGCACACTTCTCAGTAATGGGGTTCAGTTCAATAAAAATGTATGCAGGTTTTAATAACCTAATTCATGAATAATGTATGTACTTGTATATAAAGGTACAGCGTTGTCATAAACTTTTTCTTATAATTGCAGAATGCGTTACATGGCCGCTTACCTGCTTGCCACCCTCGGTGGTAACAGCAGTCCCTCAGCAAAAGATATCAAGAAAATCCTATCCAGTGTAGGAATCGATGCTGATCAAGAGCGCCTGGACAAGGTGAATAAGCTCTATACTGGTTACCTTCTGATATGTGTTTTTGTAATGATATGGATGTTCTAAATCTGACGCTACATGTGGACTTCTTTTGCCTCTGCTTAGTGCAGTGCCCAAACGGTATGTAGGTTAAAGTTGCTAAAATAAAAAATGACATATATGATGTCACTGGCATTAACACAGCAGTCTTTGTTTTTCTGGGCCCACTCTGTATTTTAGTTTTTTACCTGTTAATCCTGCTGTTCTTTTTCAAATTCCTTTAGCTGAACAAGCTGTTTAACAAAAGTGAGTTGAGACTGAAACCATTTAACGCTTATAATGGTCAGCATTCCTTCACTTAGTTCAAACATTTATCCAAAAAAGGAATAGAAAACGGTTTCTGTAACTGCTTAAAATGGAACTAAGGGCCCTTTCACACTGGGGCGGTTTGCAGGCGCTATTGCGCTAATAATAGCGCCTGCAAACCGACCCGAAAATGACGCTTCTTTGTATTCAGTGTGAAAGCCCCGAGGGCTTTCGCACTGGAGCGGTGCACTGGCAGGACGGGAAAAAAAGTCCTGCCAGCAGCATCTTTGGAGCAGGGAAGGAGCGCTGTATTTACTGCTCCTTCCCCGCTCCTGCCTATTGAAATCAATGGGACAGCGCGGCTATACCGCCTCTGCAGAGGTGCTTTGCAGTGGTTTTTAACCCTTTCTCAGCCGCTAGTGGGGGGTAAAACCGCCCCAACAGCGGCCGAATACTGACCGTAAAGCGCTGCTAACAATAGCGGCGCTTTACCGCCGTCCCCGCCCCAGTGTGAAAGGGGCCTAAAGTTCTGAGCAGGCAGGTTCCTTATTGCATGTCTCTTCTGCAATACAATGAAGCAACCTGCCAGCATGCAGCCCTATTTGGAATGTACACCAAGCAAGCGCCTGTGTGTTGGGACAACTGAACTCTTGCACATGTGCAAGGGATGCTTTAACCATTAAAGGAGGACAGAATGTCTTTATGGGAAAGTTTGGCTCTTTTCATCCAGTAATACCCAGTTGTGTTTGTTTCATCTACACATGATTGGGTTTTTAAGAGAACACAGATGTAATTTGAGTGAAGATTCTTGACTTGTTTAGGGCTTGTTTATACATGCAGCAAGAACTGCTGCTCCTCTGAAAAGCAATCTGCACTCGGATTGCATTTCAGTGGTGTTTAACAGGCAGTGAAGAGGCAATATGTTGCCTCCTCACTGACTGTTTTATCCCCCTAAATACTGTACTACCACTTGCATTGGATGCAATGCGGTGGCAGCATGGGCCCCATTCATGTTTGGTGGGTGGTAGTGCCCGCAGAATAAGAATTCCTGCTACAAAGCATCATAGGTTAGGTATATGTACATCTCCAGCCGCTGCTTTTGCAGCTTAAGGGGAAGCAGTTGTGGTGTGTCTTCTTTATTTTTCTTCCAGTGCTTTTGTTTTTGACAGTCATTCTATTTTCCCTTGTGTGTACTTTAAAGTGAACCTATCCTTTTCTCGTTCTGTGCAAAGTAACAGGTCCTCTTGGTAGCCCCGTCCTAGGCTATTAATGGTTATATTCCCCGTTGACCTGTTAACTTGGTGGAGAGCCCTCAGTAGAAACCCCTCCTGTAAACTCAGTGTTGGTGTGTGGGAGCTACACAAAGTGTAGATGTTAGGCACTGCATGAAGTGAGGAAAAGGAGTGAGTCGTATGGTCCTCCATATCCAGAAGTGCTGGGTATTTCACAGGACTGCTGGGAGGGAAAGTATCTACACTGTGTGTTTGGGGTTGGTGGAGTGGGAAGATGACCTATAACCTAATGGTGGTGTGCTATTTTGAACAGTGTTTTATCACAGTGGTTATACCTCCCATAATTTTAATCTACTCTTGCATTTTCTCTTAGGTTATATCTGAGCTTGGTGGAAAAAATGTGGATGACCTTATCAATGCTGGTTAGTATGTTTGTATGTGAATGAATGTTATACCACTGTGTTTGAGAAATACACTTCCCTTATACAGGACCATTGCCAGTAAAAAGTAAGACCCTTTTTAATTGAGTAATTATTTACTTTTTTTTTAAGTCATGCAAGTCAATGTCATGAGAAATATAAGTTCAAAACCCCTACCCAAAGCTGAAACCACAATGTCTTTTTTTTTTTTTTTTTCTTCCTAGGTCTTCTTTTAAAAGCAGCACCATAGCGCCTAAAATTACTTTTCTCCCTTACTTATCTCCGCCCTGTCAGCTTTCAGCTGCTGCGCTACCTGTTTTTCTCTCCCAGAAAGCAGAGGGATCTGTCAGGACATTGAGAGCGGGGGAAGGAGCCAGTGACTATGTAATTTACTGGCCTCTTCCCAGAGCTGTCTTAAGGCACAGGCACCTCTGTGAACTGCCCAGGCGTCTTAGGTGCATGGGGGCCTTGAAACTTTCTCCCCACAGTTTTCTGGCAGTGGCAACAGAACCTCACTTTTTAGCCATCTTTTGCTACACTATAGGTCAGTTCTTTTCACTGACCAAAAATGCAGATTTTTCCATTTTATATTTACTGAAGAATGCACGGCCCTTCTTTACATAAGGATAAAAGTGCTCTGTCAGTTAAGACCTCAAACTCTATCAATAGTGACCACATTGATGAATTGTCTTGTTCAAACTAGCAAATTGGTAACAGTGAATAAAAACAAAAAATAAAACAAACGTGTCATCCACTTAAAATGTGTCACTTAGTGACCATATTGTTCATTACTCAAAATCTAATGTGCAGTATGTCTCAAAGACACCAATGTGATATATCAACATAAATGTCCAAAAACAAATCAAAACAAAATTGTGTCCAAACGATTGTTCAAAAAAAGACAAACAGATGCACTGTTCCCAGTTTTCCTTAATGACATCCAATAAAGTGCTTCTGTGTTCAAAAATAGAAAAAAAATGTCCTCTTACCTAAAGCTGGGTGATTTATCTAAAAAAAAAAAAAAAATCTGTGATTTTCTTAAAAAAACTCGATTCACGATTTGAATCGAGTGGTTTTTTTTTTTTTGGTTTTTTTTTTTTTTTTGGACACCGGGCCGGTCCTGGGGAGCTGCGGGCAGGAGTTTTTAGGCGAGGCCGCGGCTTCGGCCTAGTCCTCACCTAAAAACTCCTGCCCGCAACTCCTCAGGACCGGCGCGGTGAAAAAAAAAATCAATTTGCTTAAATTTTGAATCAATTTGACCTCTCAACTCAATTCAAGATTTAAATCAATTTTTTCCCCAGCCCTACTCTTACCAAATCTCCATGATCTCTAGATTGAGAGATCATGAACAGCGTGAATTGCAGAACTTCCTTCAACCTCCCAGGTTCAGCTGTACATCTGCACTGTGGAAGTAGATCATACACTTCAATCGCCACACCAGATCTCGTGAGCCTCGAGCCAGCTATTCTTAGTAT
This sequence comes from Aquarana catesbeiana, assembly GCF_042186555.1. Lineage (NCBI taxonomy): Eukaryota > Metazoa > Chordata > Amphibia > Anura > Ranidae > Aquarana > Aquarana catesbeiana. Next base: position 465,458,152 of record NC_133325.1, read on the forward strand.
TGGGGTGTGTGTGTGTATGTATGTATGTTATATATATTTATTTATATATATATATATATATATATATATATATATATATATATATATATATATATATATATATATATATATATATATATATATATTTAGGTTTTGTGCTGCCCTAGGCCCGACTAAATGCGTGCACCCCCTTAATTTAAATATGACCCACCCCTTTCTGTCAAGGCCACACCCCTTCCTGTTTAAGACCCACTCTGTCATCTGTAAACCACGCTCCTTCAGTGCTGCCTTATCAGTGCAGCTTATCAGTTGCCATCAGTGTGGCCTCATCAGTGGCCATCACTACAGCCCTATCAGTGCAGCTTAAGAGTGCCGCCTCATTAGTGGGTATCGGTGCAGCCTTATCAATGCCCATTAGTTCTGCCTCATCAGTGCCCATCAGTACAGTCCCATCAGTGCAGCGCCACCTCATCAGTACCCAGCCCAACGGTGTGGCCACCAGTGCAACCACATCAGGGGATACCAGTACAGGCCATCAGTGCTGACTTATCAGTGCAGCTTAAGAGTGCTGCCTCATCAGTGGCAATCAGTGTAGCCTCATCAATTTCAGCTTATTAGTGTATATGAATTATTTATTGATTTAATTCACAGAGCCCTTTGCAGCACATGCGTTTTTTTCTGAATGTGGACTGTTTAAAGAAGAGTTTCACCCAAACATGGAAGCTCTGCTTACCTGCTACCCCCCCCCCGGTGCCACGTTTGGTACCTTTCAGGGGGAGGGAACAGGTACCTGTTTTTGACACGTACCCTTCCCCACTTCTGGGAGACGGCACTGCAGCACCGTCTATTGGAAGTTCGGCCCCCCTTTTCCTTCCCTCACCGGGCCATTCAGAAAGCACAGCTTGCTTTGCACATGTACAGAAGGGAACCGACTGTGAAGTTGGAAGGCTTCAATGCCAATTTCCCTTAACAGGAATGGCTGCAGCAGCACCCGAGAACCAATCCAAAAATCGGCTGGGGTGCCAACATCGCTGGATCGATAGACAAGTAAGGGCACTTTCACACTGAGGCGGTTGCGGTAAAGCGGCACTTTACAGATGCTTTAGCGGCGCTTTTCGGCCGCTAGCAGGGCGCTTTTAACCCCCGCTAGCTGCCAAAGAAGGGATTAATATCGCCTGCAAAGCGCTGCTGCCGAAGCCCTTTGCAGGCTCATGGGCAGCGGCCTTTTAGGAGCAGTGTATACACTGCTCCTAAACCGCCACAAAGATGCTGCCTGCATGACTTTTTTTAACATCCCGCAAGCACACCGCCCCAGTGTGAAAGCACTCGGGCTTTCACACTGGAGTGACAGGAGACGCGATTTACAGGCGCTATTTTTACTGCTAAAACGCTGGTAAAGCGCCTCAGTGTGAAAGTAGCCTTAGTGTCCACATATTAAAAATCAATGCAAACACATTGAAAGGCATGTGCAAAGTGCTCCAAGGATGCTGAAATCAATGCAAACTTTGCAGTACATGAACTTTCACTGAATGTGGATTGTTTAATGAGTTTGCAGCACGGGTCACTTTATTGCAACAAGATCTTTTTATTCACTTTCATATTAGGCACTTTTATATGTGATTGGCTGCTTGGCACACATTACAAAAGTAATAGTGACTTAGCAAATTTTACCTGCTGTCCTGGCCGCTGACTGCCAGTCAAATTGTGTGCAGCTGGTCTTGCCAGCCACTCCGCACCCCGCCCCCCCCCCCCCCCCCCCCCCCGACCAAGCACACTGTCATAATATTTACAAGTGTCGTGCAATAGCAAACCGGACGCTGGGGGCTGAATTTGTGCGGGAGGCGGTCGCGGGGGCCAGGACTCCGCAAGACAGGTCTGGGGGGGGGGGGCTTTTTCATGCGGCGGTGGCTTTTTGCCACCCCCCCCCACAAGGTGCCACCCTGGGCCTTGTTGGCCTAGGCAGAGAGACGACACTGTGTGTATATATATATTTATCATAGTATTCAGACCCCCTTAAATTTTTCACTCTTTGTTATATTGCAGCCATTTGCTAAAATCATTTCAGTTCATTTTTTTTCTCATTAATGTACACACAGCACCCCATATTGACAGAAAAACACAGAATTGTTGACATTTTTGCAGATTTATTAAAAAAGAAAAACTGAAATATCACATGGTCCTAAGTATTCAGACCCTTTGCTGTGACACTCATATATTTAACTCAGGTGCTGTCCATTTCTTCTGATCATCCTTGAGATGGTTCTACACCTTTATTTGAGTCCAGCTGTGTTTGATTATACTGATTGGACTTGATTAGGAAAGCTACACACCTGTCTATATAAGACCTTACAGCTCACAGTGCATGTCAGAGCAAATGAGAATCATGAGGTCAAAGGAACTGCCTGAAGAGCTCAGAGACAGAATTGTGGCAAGGCACAGATCTGGCCAAGGTTACAAAAATTTTTCTGCTGCACTTAAGGTTCCTAAGAGCACAGTGGCCTCCATAATCCATAAATGGAAGATGTTTGAGACGACCAGAACCCTTCCTAGAGCTGGAGAGAAGAGCCTTGGTGAGAGAGGTAAAGAAGAACCCAAAGATCACTGTAGCTGAGCTCCAGAGATGCAGTCGGGAGATGGGAGAAAGTTGTAGAAAGTGAACCATCACTGCAGCCCTCCACCAGTTGGGGCTTTATGGCAGAGTGGCCCGACGGAAGCCTCTCCTCAGTGCAAGACACATGAAAGCCTGCATGGAGTTTGCTAAAAAAAAACACCTGAAGGACTCCAAGATGGTGAGAAATAAGATTCTCTGGTCTGATGAGACCAAGATAGAACTTTTTGGCCTTAATTCTAAGCGGTATGTGTGGAGAAAACCAGGCACTGCTTAGCACTTGTCCAATACAGTCCCAACAGTGAAGCATGGTGGTGGCAGCATCATGCTGTGGGGGTGTTTTTCAGCTGCAGGGACAGGACGATTGGTTGCAATCGAGGGAAAGATGAATGCGGCCAAGTACAGGCATATCCTGGACGAAAACCTTCTCCAGAGTGCTCAGGACCTCAGAAAGGTTTACTTTCCAACAAGACAATGACCCTAAGCACACAGCTAAAATAACGAAGGAGTGGCTTCACAACAACTCCGGGACTGTTCTTGAATGGCCCAGCCAGAGCCCTGACTTAAACCCAATTGAGCATCTCTGGAGAGACCTAAAAATGGCTGTCCACCAACGTTTACCATCCAACCTGACAGAACTGGAGAGGATCTGCAAGAAAGAATGGCAGAGGATCCCCAAATCCAGGTGTGAAAAACTTGTTGCATCTTTCCCAAAAAGACTCATGACTGTATTAGATCAAAAGGGTGCTTCTACTAAATACTGAGCAAAGGGTCTGAATACTTAGGACCATGTAATATTTCAGTTTTTCTTTTTTAATAAATCTGCAAAAATGTCAACAATTCTGTGTTTTTCTGTCAATATGGGGTGCTGTGTGTACATTAATGAGGGAAAAAAATGCACTTAAATGATTTTGGCAAATGGCTGCAATTTAACAAAGAGTGAAAAATTTAGGGGGGTTTGAATACTTTTCGTCCCCACTGTATATACTTGTTTACGCGCCTGTGTGCATAGGCACATTAAAATTAATGGGCTGTATTTTAGCTCTGTAAAAAAAAAAAAAAAAAAAAGCTGTACTGAGCTTTTTCAAGCTGCAGTGTGCAAGAGGCCTAAGGGCTTCTCAGAGCTATGCTAGATATCTCAGTCAGGCAAATACAGTATTTTGTTAAAACATTGTTGGCTACAAGTTTTTATACTTAAGTAAAATATAATTTGACATTTTATATATATTTTTTTTTTTTCTCTGTAGGCCTTTCAAAGCTGTGTTCAGTACCATCTGGGGGTGCCGTGTCTGCTGCTCCTGCATCAGCTCCAGCTGCTGGTGGAGCTGCTGCTCCAGGTAATCGCCAAATTTATTTTTCCTTTGTGCATGTGACCACCTATTCCACCTGTTTGATGCATTCTGTCTTTGGTAAAGTATTTGATCAACAAAACACTAGGATTAGACATGAGATTGTGGCAGATATTGATCAGAAATGGCTAAAGGTGCTTTTTAACCTGTAATGATTAAGCAACACTTTCCCCAGTGGCAGTAGGCATGCTGTAGAGTAGTGTGAACAAAAGGACCACCATAGCTTTGACGCTGTACCCCTGCTAAAGTGCAGTTAGTAACTTGCTACATGCTCATTTATAGAGCCATTCAACTGAACACTTCTTTAACCACTTTTTGGCTGCTCAATGACCAGGCCATTTTTCGCGGTACAGCACTGCGTCGCTTTAACTGACAATTGCGCGGTCCTGCGACGTACCCAAATTAAACTGACGTCCTTCTTTTTTTTTTCCCCCGCAAATAGAGCATTCTTTTGGCGGTATTTTTTGCGCTTTAAACAAAAAAAGAGCGACACTTGAAGAAAAAAAATATTTTGTACTTTTTGCTATAATAAATATCCTCCTATTTTATTTTTTAAAAAGCAAATTTTTTCTTCTGTTTAGGCTGATATGCATTCTACATATTTTTTGTAATAAATCGCAATAAGCGTATATTGACTGTTTTTGCAAAAGTTATAGCATCTAAAAAATAGGGGAAAGATTATGGCATTTTTATTATTTATTTTTTTATTAGTAATGGCGGTGATCAGCGATAATTTTTATTATCAGGACTGCGACATGGTGGACAGATCGTACACTTTTGGGACCGTTGGCATTTATACAGCGATCAGTGCTATAAAAATGCACTTATTACTGTGTAAATGTCACTGGCAGGAAAGGGGTTAACAGGGCATTCAAGGGGTTAATTGTGTGTCCTAGGGAGTGATTCTAACTGGGGGGGGGGTGGGACTGCCTGAGTGAGACCGATCGTTCATACTAAGTATGAACAACAGATCGCTCTCCTCACCCCTGACAGCATGGAGATCTGTCTGTTTACATTGACAGATCTTCCTTCTGTCTCTTTGTGGAGGAATCACAGTTGCCCAGTGGTCTTCGTGGCCACCGGGCACACTCTTCGGCGGCACACACATACACGCCCCCTATTTGTCAAAAGGCGAACCGACGTAAGTTAACATCGTTTTGCCCAGGGGAGCCAACCTGCCGCAGTACAACTGCAGTGGCTGGTCTAGAAGGGGTTAACCACTTGCCAACCGGGCCTGTTCTAACACTTCTCTCCTACATGTAAAAAATCTACTTTTTCTAGCAAAATTACTTGGAATCCCCAAATGTATGGTCAGACAGACCCTAGAGAATGTTTTGGTTTTGCAATTGTTTTATGTCGCAGGGTATTTTTGTGCAGCGGCTTTCAGATAAAAGTGGTCTCTGCGGTGGATTTGCCATGAGATCACTTTTAATCGGCAGCAGGAGAGGTGCCCCTCCCACTACTCTCTGGTTGTCTCTAACGATTACCGGAGCCGTTGGTAGCGGCGGAGACTATCCTATCCCCTCAGTAGCATGGAGCCGAGTGAGGTACTGATGGCCCCCCACTCGGCTCCATAACATTGACGGAAGCAACCTCAAAGGTCGCTTTCGCTTAATGGTCTTAAAGGGGAAATGTCGTTTTTTTTTGTTTTTTTTTATTTATTTATTTTTATTATTGCATTTAAGTGTAAATGTGAGATCTGAGGTCTCTTTGTGCGAACGCATACGTACGTCACGCCCGTATGAAAACGTTCAAACCACACGTGAGGTATCGCTGCGATCGTTTGAGCAAGATCAATAATTCTAGCACTAGACCTCCTCTAACTCAAAACGGATAGTGTAGACGTTTTTAAATGTCGCCGATGGAGATTTTTAAGTGCCAAAGTTTGGCTAATCAATTTTATTGCACACAAACACAATACCCAATTTTTTGGGGTAAAATGTAAAAGATGACGTTATGTTGAGTAATTAGAATAGGTGCTAGAATTATTGCGCTAGCGCTGATGTTTGCAACAATAACTCACATCTGTGGTGCGATCACGGTTTACATATGCGCGTGTGTGTTTGCATGTGTAAGCTGGGGGGGGGATGCTTTTTTTTTTATCATTTATTTTATCTTAAAAAAAATTTTTTTTTTTTTTTTGGTATTAACTTTGCTACTATCACAAGAGGTTAAAGCATTGTTTAAAAAAAAAAAATACTGTATACTTGCTTTCTCTGTGCAGTGGTTTTGTACAGAGCAGCCAGGATCCTCCTCTCTTCTGGTCCCCCGCCGGTGCTCCTGGCTCCCCCTTCCTGCTGGATGCCACCACAGCAAGCAGCTTGCTCTAGGGGCACCCAAGCGGGTGCGCTTCTGAGCCGCGGCTCTGTGTCCATTCACACACAGAGCCACGGCTCAGCCCCACCCCCTCTGTCTCCTGATTGGCTTACTGGCTGAGATTGACAGCAGTGGGAGCCGATGGCTGCTGCCAAAAGCCAATCAGGAGTGCGAGTCCCCGGAGAGCAAAGGCTCTCGTGAACATTGCTGGATCGAGAGGGGGCTCGGGTAGGAATTGGGTGGGGCTGCTGCACACAGAAAATGCATGAAGGTTAAGAGCCTTGTGCCTTTTACAACCACTTTAACATCCTTTGTGGTAGCATGGACCCTCTTTACGGAGTGATCTGGGGGATATATATATCATCCTACAATGATTTGTATCTGATTTTAAGTATAGTTGGTCTGAAGAATCGGATTCCATAAATTTTAATCGCCTATTTATTTATTTTTTAGCTGAAAAGAAAGAAGAAGTAAAGGAAGAATCTGAAGAGTCCGATGAAGACATGGGATTTGGGCTCTTTGATTAAATGCTTTCTTGCAACTTAATAAAGAAACGTTCCATCATATTGGTTTGTCGTGTATATGGTAAACTACCAGTGTGATCAGTTACTGGTACATACTGTATTTGAATTAAATTGGGGCTGAATTATGAAGTATGGTGTAAAAGAATGTTGGGGCAGACAATCGGGTGCGATCATTTTTATGAAGTGAGGAACATGTGATGGCAGCCTCCCTACTTTTGCTGCACATTTTTTGCAATAGCCAGTCATTCTACTGCTTGACAGAAGAATTAATATCTTGGGGATTGTATAGACTGCTTTTTCATGTTCAACACTGTTTTGCATTGACATCTATAGTCGGGGTATGTCCTCTGAGTGCATGCAGAACTGCAAGGATTGGATGAATTTCCTACCTGGAGTTCCTCTGTGACAGTTGACACTGTGCAAAGTTAGCCGCTTCAATACAGGGCATTTTCACCCCCTTCCTTCCCAGACCAATTTTTAGTTTTCAGCGCTGTCGCACTTTAAACGACAATTGCGCGGTCATGCGACGTTGTACCCAAACAAAATTGACCTTTTTTCCCCACAAATAGAACTTTCTTTTGGTAGTATTTGATCACCTCTGCGGTTTTTATTTTTTGCGCTATAAACAAAAGAGCGACAATTTTGAAAAAAACAATATTTTTTACTTTTTGCTATAATAAATATCCCAATTTAAAAAAAAACACATTTTTTCCTCAGTTTAGGCCGATACGTATTCTTCTACATATTTTTGGTAAAAAAAAAAATCACAATAAGCGTATATTGATTCGCGCAAAGTTATAGCATCTACAAAATATGGGATAGATTTATGGCATTTTTTTTTTTTTAAATTATTTATTTTACTAGTAATAGCGGCGATCTGCGTTTTTTCTTTTTTTTTTTTTTTTTTTTTTTTTTTTTCGTGACTGTGACATAATGGCGGACACATCGGACACTTTTGACACATTTTTGGGGCCATTCACATTTATACAGCGATCAATGCTATAAAATTGCATTGATTACTGTATAAATGTGACAGGCAGGGAAGGGGTTAACCGCTAGGGGGAGACGAGGGGTTAAATGTGTTTCCTAGGGGAGTGATTCTAACTGTAGGGGGAGGGGACCGATCAGTGTTCCTCTGTACTGGGAAAACAGATCGGTCTCCTCTCACCTGACAGGACGTGGATCTGTGTGTTTTACACACACAGATCCACGGTCCTGTTCCTGTAACGGGCAATCGCGGCCGCCGGGCACACGCACCAGGTCCCGAGCAATGCCGCGGGCGCGCACCCGGTAGACGGCTGGGAAGCCCAGGACGTCATATGACGGCCACCCAGGATGGGAGATCCCATCTCAGGCTGTCATTTGACTATGGGCGGGTAGTGAAGTGGTTAAAGTATTTGTAAACCCTCACATATACACAGTGAAGTGACTGGCCTCAGGTGATGAAATCAATCCTCCTACATAAGTTGTATCTGTCTTCTCTACATGTGTTCTAAGTTCTGAATTTATAAAGCTGTTCAGAAATCAGAGCTCCCTCTCCATCACCATTTTTCTCTGGGTGTCAGGAAAACTTGTCAGAAGTGATTCATGCTGATAATAGAGGAATGAAGTAGCAGACAGAAATGACACCTAGTGCATTCAATTGAGACAAGTACACGCTATAGAGAGATCCTTTGTTCGTATTTCATGTCTGAGGTTTACAACCACTTAAGCAGTAAACCGTAACCACATAAGATGGTAATGTGCATAGATGTTAAAAGTTTTTATTATTCCCAAGGAGTCAACATATGTAGTCATGACTTGCTTGTGCTGCAGACACATTTTACCCATGGTAAATTTATTAGCTTTGCCATGTTTTTCAATTTTTATACCAAACTATCTGGGATGGACTGAAAGGTTATATTTGTTTATATTCTAAATGTATTTATTTATTTTTCTCTAGTCTGTCCAGGACAGCACTAGAGAGAGAGGCTCCACCTCCGGAGGCAGGAAACACAGCAGATCTTTAAAGGACAGCTTCTGTCCCTCTGCTTCAGTATTTGTGTTTCCTCCACTGGAGGAGGAGGCTAGATGTAGGAACTCTCCTTCCCCTGACCCTGGGAGTCACACATGGGAGAAGGGGAAGGAGGTCTGCATACCTGCGGATAGCAGTCGCTAATGGGTAAAACCACTAAATCCCAGTGACTTGGTTCTTGTGGGAGGGAGACTGGGGCAGTTCCTCCCACAGTGGGAAAAGACTACCCCAAATGTTTTTATACTGAGGATAATCAGGGAGGACTATTAAATACAGTTCGAAGGCACTCCACCCGCAAGGATGTGTGTGACCATGCCTCCAAGGGATCCTCAGAAGGCGACAGCCTTGTTGTCACAAATTGGCGACTTGGTGGACCAGCAGGTTCTTGTTCCGGTGCCACAGCAAGATGTAAACCACGGTTTCTACTCTTACGTTTTTGTAGTAAAGAAACAGTCGGGCAAATTCCATCTAATACTAAATTTGAAGTTATTAAACAATTGGGTAACATACAAAAAAATTCTGGATGGAAACCATCTTTTCAGTAAAGTCAGTTCTTCCCCCAGATTGTTTCACGGCCTTCCTCGATCTGAGGGATGCCTATCTACATGTCCCCATCCACGAGGACTCTCAAAAATTTTTGAGGATAGCAATCCAGTGGGGAAGGCATGTCCGACATTTCCAGTTCAGGGCTCTACCATTCGGCCTGTCCTCATCCCCCAGGATTTTTACAAAAATCCCAGCAGAAGCACTGGCTCCCCTGAGATTGAAAGGGATATCGGTCATACCATATTTGTTTGACCTTTTATTCTTTGCCCCCTCCGTGCTCCAATTACAGGGAGATCTGCGGGTGGCCATTTCCTTTTTAAAAAAACTGGGGTGGTTGATAAACAAAAGTCGAATTTAATCCCGACACAGGTCTTACAGTACCTGGGGTTCTTGGTGAACTCAGTGACGCAAAAGATCTATCTTACAGAGGAGAAGGTAGAAAAGGTGAAGGTGACTGAAACCTTTTTCCAGAACAATCTGGCAATTTCCCTCCGCTCAGCTATGTCAGTTCTGGGTTTTCTGGTAGCAACAATTCCTGCGGTACTATGGACGAGGGCCCATTTCAGGTGTCTCCAGGCCAACATCCTGAACAGCTGGGATGGAGCGCAGGAATCACTAGACACAACCATCTGCCTATCTTCAAAGACCAGAAGGTCTCTGTGGTGGTGGAGGAATGAAGAGAACCCTGTGCAGGGTCTATTATGGTCTCTTCCAGTGTCTGTCCGTATCACCATGGATGCTGGGGCTGGGGGGCCTATTGGGGGTCAAAAATAGCCCAAGGGCGCTGGGAGAAAGTACAGTCCCAAAGGTCTGCCAACTGGAGGGAGTTACAGGTGATCTGGGACTAAAGACATTTGCCAGAGAGCTGAAAGGTCACCACTTACAGATCCTCTCGGACAGTGTGGTAGTAGTGTCTTATTTAAACAAGCAAGGGGGAACAAAATGTCCGTCCTTAGACTAACAAGTATCATTTTGTTTTGGGCCAAGAGAAACCTGAAATCGGTATCTGCAGTCCATCTGAGAAGAGTGGACAACCACCCGGCGGACTTTCTGAGCCGACACCAAGTGTCCGAGTTGAAATGGTCACTAAACAACGAGGTCTTCCAGCTAACAGTACAGAAATGGGGTCTCCCAGAGGTGGACTTGTTCACCAACAGAACAAATGCTCAGGTTCCGGTGTACTTCTCGCTAGAAAGAGAAGCAGGGCCCAAAGGGATAGACGCCTTGGCCCAGAGGTGGGCCTTTCCCATGTGCTACGCCTTTGCCCCATTCAAACTTATTCCTCTAGTCCTGAGGAAATTCCTTCAAGAACGGACCACGATGATATTAGTGGTCGAAAAGGCTGTGGTTTTCCACACTGTTGTGCCTGACAGAGGAGCCTCCCCTCATGCTGCTCGAGAGGAAGGATCTCTTGTCCCAGGGCCCAGTTCTGTTACCAAAAATACAGATTCTAAAATTATCAGCTTGGTGTCTGAAGAAAGCCTCCTGAAGTCTAAGGGGCTCTCGGACAGGGTGGTAAACACGATTCTTTCTAGTAGAAAGAAGGTAACGCAAGCGATTTATGTTAAGTTTTGGAAAACTTTTTGTTTATGGTTAGATACCAAGAAGGTGTCTGGAGATATTCCGGCCGTCTTGGAATTTTTACAAGACGGCGCGGATTAAGGACTGGCCATTAGTACATTAAAAGTGCAGGTTTTGGCCTTGTCTGTTTTTTTTTTTTTTTTTTTAGAGCAACCCCTGGCATTAGACCCGCTAGTTAGCAGGTTCTTTAAGGGGTTAGCCAGAATTAGAAGTGTTCCGTTTAAAATTTTGCCAGAATGGGACCTATCAACAGTTCTACAGGGTTGGAAAAAATGGTCACAGGAAGAGAAGTTTTCCTTAAAATGGGTCGTGCTCAAAACGGTCTTCTTAGTGGCCATATCCACAGCTAGATGCATTAGAGAGCCTTTTTTGCAAGTTTTGGAAGACAGGCTGGTACTACGCACAGACCCAGGGTTTTTACCTAAAGCAGTGACAAAATTCCATAGAACACAGGAAATTGTTTTGCCATCATTCTTTGGGTCACCCGCCAATCCAAAGGAAATGGAATTTCACCAACTGGATGTGAGAGCCTGTGTCTTACGGTATCTGGAAATGACAAAGCATTAGAAAATCCAATGCTCTATTTATTTTACATGCGAGGAAAAAAATTGGAGTCCCAAGCTTCAAAAAACACAATCACAAGGTGGAATAAACAAGCTATTGTGGAAGTCTACAAAATTTATGAAAAAGGAATGTCCCTTTTTCATCCATGGCTCACTCCACATGGGCACAATCAGCTTCTTGGGCAGAGCGAGCTGGTGCGACACCAGAACAAATCTGTCGAGCAGCAACATGGTCGAACTACTCGACTTTCATGAAGCACTATAGACTGGACCTTATCTCAGCGCACGACCAAGTGTTTGGGAGAAAAGTCCCCAAATCTGGTAAGTTCTCGTTGATCCTCTAGTGCTGTTCTGTGTTTCTAGGAATTGTCCAGGACAGCAGGGATTCCCTCCCTATATGCTGTTATGACTTTGGACGAGTGTTTTTGTTGTTTCAGAAGCCGTTCCGGGGAAGTTCTCAGTTAAAAACTGAAGCAGAGGGATGGAAGTCGCCCTTTAAAGATCTGCTGATGTGTTTCCTGCCTCCGGAGGTGGAGCCTATCTCTCTCTAGTGCTGTCCTGGATGACTCCTAGAAACAGTTACTAGCAAGACTAACTTACTAGTTTTTTCTTAAAATGCCGCTAGAGGAAGCCAACCCGTGATTTTTTTTTTATCAACATCACCCATTTAAAGATTGGAAAAGGCTAGATTCAAATATAGGCTACATAGCAGCCCCCCTATTTTGAAAAAAGGTGCCGAGAAAAATAAAAAATTTTCTTTAAGAATAAAGTGAATATCAAGAAAAATCATGACTGTGGCACTAACCCTATCTAAATTAAAAAAAAAAAAATGCATTGCCTTCAGTTTTGTTTTAATTAGAAAACCGTTATTGCAGTTATCTCAGAACTCCCAAGCTATTTGCTGAGAGGCATGGTGAGTATTTTGCAGCTCTCATTTTGTTTTTGAAATTGAAGAAAGACAAGAAAAAACATTTTTTTTTTCTTTTTTCAATTTTCAACACTTTGTGACAAAAAGTGAGGTCTGCAAAATACTCACTATACCTCTCAGCAAATAGCTTGGGGTGTCTACTTTCCAAAATGGGGTCATTTGGGGGGGTTTGAACTGTCCTGGCATTTTATGCACAACATTTAGAAGCTTATGTCACACATCACCCACTCTTCTAACCACTTGAAGACAAAGCCCTTTCTGACACATTTGTTTACATGAAAAAATATTTTTTTTTTTGCAAGAAAATTACTTTGAACCCCCAAACATTATATATTTTTTTAAAGCAAAGGCCCTACAGATTAAAATGGTGGGTGTTTCATTTTTTTTTTTTTTTCACACAGTATTTGCGCAGCGATTTTTCAAACGCATTTTTTGGGGAAAAAAAACACACTTTTTAAAATTTTAATGCACTAAAACACACTATATTGCCCAAATGTTTGATGAAATAAAAAAGATGATCTTAGGCCGAGTACATGGATACCAAACATGACATGCTTTAAAATTGCGCACAAACGTGCAGTGGTGACAAACTACATACATTTTTAAAAGCCTTTACAGGTTACCACTTTAGATTTACAGAGGAGGTCTACTGCTAAAATTACTGCCCTCGATCTGACCTTCGCGGTGATACCTCACATGCATGGGGCAATTGCTGTTTACGTTTTACGCCAGACCAACGCTTGCATTCGCTTTTGCGCGAGAGCAGGGGGGACAGGGGTGCTTTTTTTTTTTATTTTATTTTTTATTTTTTTTGCTTTTTTCTTATTTTTAAACTGTTCCTTTCCTTTTTTTATTTTTTTTTATCCTTTTTATTGTTATGCCAGGGAATGTAAATATCCCCTATGATAGCAATAGGAAGTGACAGGTACTCCTTCTTTTCTTTTTTTTTTTTTTTTTTTTTTTTTAAATGGGGTCTATTAGACCCTAGATCTCTCCTCTGCCCTCAAAGCATCTGACCACACCAAGATCGGTGTGATAAAATGCTTTCCCAATTTCCCAATGGCGCTGTTTACATCCGGCGAAATCTAAGTCATGAAATGCTCCTAGCTTCCGGTTTCTTAGGCCATAGAGATGATTGGAGCCATTCTGGTCTCTGATCAGCTCTATGGTCAGCTGGCCGAATCACCGGCTGCATTCTCAGGTTCCCTGTTGGGACAGGAGAGCCAGAGAAAAACATGGAAGACGGTGGGAGGGGGGGGGGGACATTCCCTCCCACTGCTTGTAAAAGCAATCTAGAGGCTAATTAGCCGCTAGGATTGCTTTTACATGAAAGCCGACCGCTGGCTGAAAAGAATGATACCTAAACCTGCAGGCATCATTCTGGTATAACCACTCAAAGTCGTGAATGGCATACCTGAAAACAAAAAAATGGTTAACAATAAAACACAGTAAAGTATAAACAATTACATACCTGAAGAGTAAACATGATAAAACATAACAACAATAAAACATTGCAGAATAGAATACAGTAAAAAAGAGCAGAACAATAGAGAGAATAGAGCGAGAGAGAACAATAAAACGACAACTATTTATTTTTATTTTTTTATTTTATATATTTTTTTTTTGTTACACTTTTTTTGTAACTTTTATAACTGTAACCGGTTCTAGGTTTGGGTCTCTCAAAATGGGATGGCATCTTGGGAGACCCTGTGAAAGTGTGCCTAGTCTGTGCAATGCTGTACCCTACGCTAATACTCAACTAGTGTATGGTAGCGTTCAAAACATTCACCAATGCAAAGACCAGGATTGTCAGGACAGGAGGGAAAATAATAGCGGGTGTCACGCCTATATCCGCGCTTGTGCAGACACAACATCTTTTTGGGGGGGGGGGGGTTCGTTGGGTAGGGCTATTCGGGAGGACATAAAGAAAATGCCTCTCATGCAGCCAACTGCATGGTTTGGGATGTGAATGGGGGAAGTACAGGTGCTGCAGAAGCGGTGGGTTCCCAATTAGGATTGGCAAATGCAGCAGGAAGGGCATTATGGGCACGACGGGCCTGTGTTTGTCTTCTTCTTGGTGGCAGCGGGACACTACTTGTGCTTGCCACCTCACCAGCTTGAACTGCACTTATGGGACTCGCCAAGTGTTACTGCAGTGCTGGTTTGACTACGACCGGGGTGTACTAGGCCGCTGGCGCTTGCCAGATCACCAAAACGCTACCAAAAAAACTGTTAGTGATTGCAGGGATCAGGCCTGACTCTGCGAACGCTGCAGTTATGCGTTTAGTGTTTTGTAAGTGTCAGTGATCGATCGATACTGTACTTGGGTGGGCTGCGCTGGGCGGAGGGACAAAACGCAGGTGCTAGCAGGTATCTGGGCTGATCCCGCTAACACTGTTTTTGGGAACCCTAAACTGCTGGGGACACTAGTATAGATCTGATCGGATCAGATATTGATCCGTACAGATACTATACCACTAAGGGAGGCGTATGCTGCGTGCGTGGGTGTTAGCGGTACTGGCGCTAACCTGACGCTGCTTGGGGCGACGCATATCACCGCCGTGCGATTAGGGGGCTAAACCTTTATTAGGTAATAAACGGCGGGTGCCCTGACACTATAAAAAATAAACTAACCAGCGTCACCCATAACAGTTATACAGTGATCACTGGTGAAAGGGTTAACTAGGGGGCAATCAAGGGGTTAAAACCTTTATTAGGTAGTATATGGGGGTCCCTGGCGCTATAAAACGCTGACGGCGAACCTAAATATTTACCTCCCTAACTAGCGTCACCAGTGACACTAATACAGCGATCAGAAAAATGATCGCTTAGTGACACGCGATGGGGGGGTGATCAAGGGGTTAAACCTTTATTAGGGGGGGTTAGGGGGGTACCCTAGACCTAAAGGGGGCTAACACTAACTGCCCTACCACACTAACTGTCACAAACTGACACCAATGCAGTAATCAGGAAAAAAAAAAAAACTGCTTGGTCACAGGGGGGGCGGTTGATTAGGGCGTGATCGGGGGGTGTAAAGTATGCCTGGCATGTTCTACTGTGCGTGTTTTACACTCACTCGGATGTCTTCTCTCCTCGGCGCCGGAAGGGAAAATACCAAGCACGAATGAATGGCCTCCCCCTCATCTCTGAACGCTCCCAGTCATAAGCCGACCGCCTCAGGCATCGGGGGGGGGGTCCGATTGGAACCCCCGCCTGCGGGAGGTAGATCACGTACCAGGTACGTGATTTTGCCTGCCCGTGCCATTCTGCCGCAGTATATCTGCGTTAGGCGGTCGGCAACTGGTTAAGTACATTTTTTTGAAGCAGTTAGTTGAACATTGGGTAATGTGAATTTTTTGCAACCTGCTTCAAAGATGCTACAAACCTTTTTGTACCGCAATCACAATACATGTAAATGGCCTATTCACATTTGTCTGTTATGTGGCCAAACTCTTGCATTTTGTTGCAAGAAAATACATTTCAAGTAGAAAGCCTGTTATTTATTTTGTCTGGTTTACATCTATATGCTGCAGTTTAATGGGATATTAAAACTATATGGGTCATTCACCTACGCATGTGTTACCAAGCACACTGCAGTCAGCTAGAAGGTGCAGATAGTGAACCATGACTGTGGTAGTCTCAAAATCCACTGCTGCTGTCAGAATGTGACAGTGGCACTCTCAGCCTCATGCTGCACAGAGATTTTAACCGCTTGCCGACCGCGCTATAGCTGAATGACGGCTGCAGCGCACCAAGGAATATCCGTGACCGCCCGGTCCACGGATCACGGTTTACCGCTCCATCAAATGACTGCACGCTCACTTGTAAACAAACCAGCGTCACATCCGGTTCCTCTATCCTCTCTGTATCGATTGATACATGTAGTGATATAATATGTGTAGTAGTATCGTGTGTATGATAATTAATTAGTAAGTACTCTTCCGCAGCAACCCAATTCTTCCAGAGAGATGCACTTTATTGACTTCCAACATAGAACAAAGTCCACAGATGACAAAAAAAATCCGACAGAGTATATAATTCAGAGTCCCATTTTTCCTAGGTCTGTGCCTTCATAGTCATGTACAGTCAAGACTATATATACTATAGACTGAACGCCATGTTATATCAGACAGACAACAACCCCCAGCCGTGAACAGCATGCTATTCACATGCAAGCAAATATCTCCAGACAATATCTGAAAAACAAAAAGACTGTCCAACAAAACTAATTAGCAAGGTCCTTAAACGTTGTTTGAAGTTAAAACAAAGCACTATTTACATGTTTACAGTTTGGAGCTAATTCACCCCCACTGCTAGACAAGTGTCATTCAAAAACAGATCTGGAGAATGTACATCTTGTACCCCCTTCAACTGCTCTAATAATTTAAGACGTTCCCCTCTCATCTTGTCATACTCAATCTTCAGGTGGTCATATTTCTGTTTTAACTGAGAAAACGATATCCAAGTCTTGGACCTTTTCTTATTATTATTTTGTTCAGCTCTGTTTTTCATATTAATATCACCTATATTTCACCCGGTGTCTCCTCTCTGGATGTTATGATAGGATATTATCTTCTGATCTTTATGTTTAGTATTTGTCCTAAACAATGTGGCTAAATCAATTTTGACAGCCTGCTCATTTGACTTTCTCCATAAATGTTCTGCTCTCAACAATATGTCTTTTAAATCATGAGGATTTGGGGTAACTAATAAAATATTTTGTTTGATATCTTCATGCAATGCATCTAGAAACATACTCATATGTATCAAGCCCCCACGCTCAAATGCAAGATTATTACCGACCAATAATTCTATAATAGTTGCTATCCTGTGTGACAATTCATATGGAGATTCATTTTGCATTTGTTGGATCCTCCCATGAATAGTAACATCAGAACGTACACCATACAAAACACATAATAATTCCAGTAATATGTCCCTCGTCCTCAGAGGATGAATACAGATCTGTTTAATTCTCATCCAAAGACCACTTCCTAAAGAATGTTGCAAAACTCTTTCTAAGTCAGATGGGTTGAGATTGTACATATCTCTGACATTCTGCACGTCACAAAACCATTTTAAAAATCTGTTTAAATCATGGTAGGGAACCATTCCTATTTCTTTAAGAATTGTGTCTAATTCTTTTGGTTTCAAAGGCTTCATTACAAGCTGAACTTCACCTGTATTATTATTATTGTTATAAACTGTGGTGGTCACAGTGGGGGCAGCTGGTAATGAATTATCAGATTTAATATGAGGTTCTGTTTCATTTGATAGAAAGTTTGTGTCTGAAGATAGCGGAATCCGAGATTTGATGCATATCTGCATTCCTGAGATCTCTTCTCTAATTCCATAATTCTTAATTTTAATCTCTCATTTTCCTCTGATAATTCATCACAATGTTTAGATTTCTCAAGCAAAGCTCCCCCAATGATAACTGCATGCAATTTTAAATTTACTGTCTCGGTGTCTGATTGGTTTTGTAACCTCTCACAAACATTGTTGCTATTATCAACTGCATTCTGTAACTGGGCAATTTCCTCAACCTTACCCTTCAAAGAACTTTCCATTGTTAAACAGCAAGATAATAAGCCCTGTATATTACAACCTTTTCTTTTACGTTCTGAAATTTTGCTATCAAAAACATTTTTCTCTAAAAATTCCTTCATAATCGTCCACGTCTGCTTACATTTTGCTGGAATATCATAAGGACCGCCATGGCACTTAATACATTTTAATACCCATCTGTTAACTTTATCAGAACTGACACTAGCTTCACACTGAGTAAGCATTTTGACTATATTACTAATAATTTAAAAAAAAAAGGAAATATTTTACTCACCGCATTAGTTACTCCTTCAGCTTCCAGTTCAGTTCTTCTGGTACACGACACAGTCCTTTTTTTTGTTGTTGTCTCCAGTCTCCAGAGAATAATTCTGGGGTTCCCAACTTGTTTAAATTTTGTAGATCAGACTCTCTTATGTCGCAACCAGACATTAGAGTCACAGCACAGCTCTTGGTTCTTCATCAGACTTTTGTCCACCTCACAGGATTGTTGTCACCACCGACTTCTGTTACTAAGTTAAGTCCGAAAATGCTCTTCTGGGTCACTTGAACGACACCAATGTAGTGATATAATATGTGTAGTAGTATTGTGGGTATGATAATTAATTAGTAAGTACTCTTCCGCAGCAACCCAATTCTTCCAGAGAGATGCACTTTATTGACTTCCAACACAGAACAAAGTCCACAGATGACAAAAAAATCCGACAGAGTATATAATTCAGAGTCCCATTTTTCCTAGGACTATGCCTTCATAGTCATATACAGTCAAGACTATATATACTATAGACTGAACGCCATGTTATATTCACTAGACACTGAATGGCTGAGCAATTTGATTGGCCGTCTCCATTCAGGCCTTTGATATGCTTTAGTCTTTCAGACAGACAACAACCCCCAGCCGTGAACAGCTGCAGTCATAAACCGCCCCAGTTTGCACTCCCGCATATCAACATCAACAAGTCCCCTTAGATATGTGTAATTAGATTAACATATACCACCTGAACACTTACATTCCTAATCTGTATTCTTGCATATTGATATCAACAAGTCCCCTTTGATATATTAGTACCCTGGGAGGGAGTTTCTGCTAGGTCAATATTGTACTGTATGTGTACATATATATAATAATATAATATCCCACATAAATCGGCGAACATATTACAACAGTACAGAGAGGAGGGAGATCAGAGGCAGCAGCGCTGTGGGCTGGATGTGCAGTGCCCACAGAGCTGATATGTGATAACTCCAGCACTCATCAAGCCATCCATCCTCAGCCATCCATCCTCAATACTCAGGCATCAATACTCAGCCATCCAGCCCCATCAATACTCATTCATCATCCAGTATTCAGCGCAATGAAAATTACACCCAACTTTTGTTGCGGCGCAGAGCGCCACACTTTTTCTCAGCTGCGGGGGCCCAACTTATGATCCTGCACACAGGCCCACTGCTTTCAGAAAATACCCCTGACCTGAGCTCATCATTGCACATCCATTCCAGATGCTTGTATGTGACATCACATACAAGCATGTGGGCTGGATGCGAGAGGTGGATCAGCAGGATGAGTGTGCCAGGACAGGTAGATGTGTCTCATCTCCTGCTTCCTATCACCACTCTGCATATCACTTGTATCATAGATGAGAAGAGGGTACAGCGGTGGGAAAATGCAGGAGGGGGTTCAGAGGTGGGACAGAAGAGCAGGAGGGGAGGGTACAATGGTGGGACAGATGTGCAGGGGAGGTACAGTGGTGGAAGAGATAAGAAGAGACAGAAGAGCAGGGGGCTACAGTGATGGGGCAGATGAGAAGGGGGTTCAGTCGTGGGACAGAAAAGCAGTGGGGCAGATGTGAAAGGAGGTGTATTGATGGGACAGATGAGCAGGGGGTTACAGTGGTGGGGCAGGGGGAACAGAAGTGGAGCAGGAGGGTACAGAGGTGAGACAGATGTGCAGGAGGTACATTGGTGGGGGCAGATGAGAAAGCGGATTACAGTGGTGGGGCAGATGGGTTCAGTGTTAGGACAGATGAGAAGATGATTCAGTAGTGAGACAGTAGAGCATGGGGATACGGCGGTGGAGCAGATGTGCAGGGAGGTACAGTGGTGGGGCAGATGAGAAAAAGGGGTACATTGTACATTGGTGGGGCAGAGGGGTTACAGTGGTGGGGCAGATGTGCAGAAGGTACAGTGGTGGGAGGGATGAGAAGGGGGTTCAGTGGTGGGACAGAAAAGCAGGGGGGTACAGTGATGGGGCAGATGAGCAAGGGGTTACAGTGGTGAGACAGAAGAGCAGGGGGGTAAAACAGTGGGGCAGATCTGAAAGGAAGTGCATTGGTGGGACAGATGAGCAGGGGGTTACAGTGGTTGGGCAGAAGAGCAGGGAGTACAGAGGTGGGGCAGATGTACAGTGGCGGGGCAGAGGAGAAAGGAGGTACATTGGTGGGGACAGATGAGCAGGGGGTTACAGCAGTGGGGCAGATGTGCAGAGAAGAAAGGAGGTACATCGGTGGAACACATGGGCAGGGGGTTACAGTGGTGGGGCCGAAGATCAGGGGGAACAGAGGTGGCACAGATGTGCAGGAGGTACGATGGTGGGGCAGATGAGCAGGGCGGAGGTTACAGTGGTGGGACAGAAGCAGGGTGGCACAGTGGTGGGGCAGATGTGCAGGGGGGGTACAGTGGTGGGACAGATGTGCAGGGGGGTACAGTGGTGGGACAGATGTGCAGGGGGTACAGTGGTGAGAGATGAGCAGGGAAGTACAGTGGTGGGGCAGATGTGCAGGGGGTACAGTGGTGAAACAGATTTGCAGGGGGACAGTGATCTGAGGTGTGGAGTTGCAGGAATTGGGGCTGATCTGAGGCGTGAGAGTGCAGGATGTTAATTTGTCACTACTAAAGTGGTTTACAGCATTTACTGTATAAAAAATCCTTTTCATGATTGAGAGTGTGAAGTTGACATTTTTTTGTTATAAAATCGGCATGCTCAATTTCTTTGAAAACATTTTTCGACACACTGTGCTCAAAAGGTTGCCTACCCCTGATCTGGTGTAACAATTCTAACCTTAAGAAACTTTTGTGATGCATGCTGTCACACCAGATAGTAATATTACAGAGCATACAATATAGTAGTGCTCTTCAAAGAGACAGTAATTATTTTTGACAGTTGAAGAGTGGGAAGTGGCCCAACATAGTAAAAGGACAGAGAGTGGTTCAAAGTCTGCGGGTCCCAGCTTTGAATGTGATTAGGAATCTGAAACGGGATAAACCCAGCTGTACTACTTCCGAGTGTTTGGGAGCGCTCCGTGAGGTTTATGGGAGAATTGAAGATGGTGCAGAATTAATCTATTTCTTTAACCACACTTTCCAAATGGAGGGTGAGAACCTATCGGCCTATGTCATGTGGCTAGATCAGATTCTGCACCAAGTCATAATGAAGGTTGAACTGGAAGCCAAAGTTGCAAGTAGGGCCCTCATACAACAGATGCAAAGAGGGGCCCAGCCGTTGGATCCCACGATGCTACAACTTTGAGCCTGGGGTTTTGAGTGACTCTCTCACTTACTCTAAACTAATATAGATCATTAGAGAAGAGGAGGCCCTGCTGGAAAGCAAGAAGAAGGGCCAAAGTTTGGAATCTGCTGTCGGCATCAGGGTGACCAATACAGTCCGTCAATGGGGACTTTCAGAGATCAAGCTCCTGAAGACTCAGAAGTCCCAGTTAAGAGAGATGATGAGTGGGTTAATAATGCAAGTTGCAAAAGTGGACACCGTCACCACCCACATGTTGTGCAAAGAAGCAGAGCAGCTGGATATCAAGCCTGAAATGGCTGCATTGAAGATACAAATGTCTCAGATGATGAACCTGCTGGAAGCAAGGTTCACAGAGTTGTCAGATGAGGGCGTTACAGGGTCTAATGTACCTCCGGCCTCGTCTGCCGTGCCTGGCACGAGGCTACCGAATCCAGACGTCTGCCTAAATTGTGGAGGTGTGGGTCATTACCAGAGGGTATGCTTAAGTCCGTTGAAAAGAGTAGAAGGCTGGCATGGACCACAGCGAAGTGACCCAAGCATGGAGAGAAGGCCAGGACCTTCAAGGAGAACCTTCACTGATTCTGCAAGAGAACAATGGAGGACACCTGCAGTGTATGCTGTTTCAGTAAAGAATGCTTATCAACCTCCAAAATGTCACCGGAAACAGCATTCTCGGCACCGGAAGAGGACGGGAGCACAAGTCCAGTCAGGAAAACCCGCTGGTTCAAATGCTTCCACAAAACTTCCTGCCAAGTTAGTAGGCCCTTTGTCGGTAGTAGCTGTCTTGATTGAAGGAATTTACACAAGAGCCCTTCTTGACTCAGGTGCTCAGATTACTTTGCTGACCAGAGACTTTTACGAGAGGTATTTGTCGTATATACCCCTAAAGAAGTTGGAAAATATTGAGATCCAGGGTATTCAAATGGAAGACTACCCTTGTGATGGCTACCTGCGTATCAAGTTATCGTGTGATCCATGGAATATTGGTCAACGTCAAGACTTCGACACGCTGGCCATTTTGTGTCCTAGGTTGCGAGGATCCACAGGAAGTCTGCTAATCGTAGGGACCAACACAGATCTGGTGAAGCAGCTGTTAGCCCCTGTTGTCCTCAGATATGATCCCTTACCCTCCCTGCCAGCAGGAGGGCCAGAAGTGTCTCCCTCTTCCACAGTGGATGAAGAAGGATCCATAGTAGAAGGGAAAGAAACTGATCTGCAGGAGACAGAAACAGTCAAACAGGAAGAGGCTAGTGAGCCTACTATGCCCGAGCCAGTGAAACAGAGAAAGTGAAGAGTTATGCATCCTCTCAAGATACCGATCTGTGATGTGTTGGGTGAAAGCACCCGAAAAAGTTATCCTCACCCCTCAAGGGACTCTTGCAGAGCTTGACCTTCTCACCACAGATTTGGTGAAGGGCAACCCTAACTCAGCCCCTGGCACATCTAGCTGGGCCATTCCAATTAAGGTGGCAGGTAGGCAGGACAACCTTCCTTCCTATGCTTATTGTCGGGAGGTTCCTCTGCCAGGTTCTAATGCAAATTGTTTTCCTGTGTACATAAACCTGTTTTTCTTCTGCGTTTATTTTAAAAAAGCATGTCCCAGGTCAAGGACTGTTACTTCCTTTGGGGGACCAAAGGTTCTTTGGTGGGGGGCTTGTGTAGCTGGTGCCCCGCATCTCCCACGGCCATGCCAAGTTGACTGAGGCTCTCACTAAATGGAGAGCGTCCCTGTCAGCTCCTGCGGGGGATTTCTCCTCCTCACTGACTGATTAGTAATGCGCACGGCGCTCGCACACACACAGGCATCTGTTCCCTCCTCTGCATCCTCATTAGCAGGGGGAGGGAGCCAATCATTAACAAGCAGTACTGCAGCAAGGAATTGTGGGACATGCAGTTTCCTGTGCAAAAGGCCCCATAGCAGTCCATGGGAGACAGAAATACACACCCCAGCATGCTGTGGAGGAAAAAGAACCAGAACACCATCTTGTTTTGCCTGAGGGGAGTCAGTCACCACAAGGCAGGAGAAGAGACTGGGCCCAGGGGAAGAGGCGTTGCCTCCTGGGTCAGTTCACCGCTTCTTTTCAGCCATCCAGCCTGTCGGGGACATCCAGCCTGAGAGGGGATCCCGGGTGCATATCCAGGCGCACCTGCACTTTGCCCACACTTACCAGAACCTGGATCTCATTGATTCCCTGTTAAGCAGTTAGTGTCCACTTTGCTATCTGGATACTGTCAGCATACCACAGTTACACTTTGCCAAGCAGGAGTTCTAAGTGCACCAACTAAAGTGGCTAGCCGAAGATCCAAGGACTCATTCTTCTTCCAAGGGACTGAAGTTACTGGTGCCATATGGGCGCGCACACACATACTTCTAGTATGCAGCTCTAGCAAGCAGGGCCCTCCGATTCCTCCTGTATTGAATTGTATTGTAACTGTGCTGTCTGTCCTCATGTTGTAAAGCACGGCACAAACTGTTGGTGCTATATAAATCCTGTATAATAATAATAATACTCAGGGCTCTGTATACAGTATGTGGTGTATCTGCGGGGTAGTCTGACTTGGGAGTTATGCCACTGACCACTGAATTAAGTATGGATGTGTATAGTTGGGCCTGTGGTGTCAGGGGACAAAAGAGAGCGTAATTCTTCTGCCCTCCTCCTGCCTGGACTTATAGAGCCAGTTTGAGTAAAGGTAACCAATCCGGTATAAGTTGTCATATTGTGATTTATTGCTATTAGAGTGTTCGCCTCTGCTCTTGGGGTTATTCGCAGTTGTGTAATCCCCTGAAAGCAGCCTGATATAATATACTGAGTTATAGTGCTCTTGATCAGCAATCATTACGATAGTTAATTTACTTGAGATATATTGCTACTGTTTGTTACCTTGTCAAAGAAACTTTACAGTAAAGATGATTTCTGTTTTTTTTTTTTTTTCTTTTTTTATCATAACGTGTGTCTTGCATTGGTGTTCTTGCATTAGCATTCCTACTAGGTGTGCCAGAGGGGTTGAGACTGTTCTTGGAGTTGAGAGGCAGCATATAGAACCAATTATACTTAAGCGGCTCCTTTGGGGGTAGCGCTACACCAGCAAAGACTGAGCCACTAAGCGCAGGACACCAAGTGTACCCAATCCATACTGCACTTATTTCAAACCTAGACTGCACCTATACAAACCCTATATCACATTAGAACGAACCTTTACCGCAACTGAAACACACCTATCATCCTTCTTTTCTTTTGGACAGTGCACATTCAGTTGATCTATAACTATCATTGCCACCAAAAATGCACTCTGCTAGAAAATTACTTAGAACCCCCAAACTAATTGGAGCTACCAAGGTAACATTGGTCAATGTGTATTTTCAAAACTTGAATCAGTAGCTTTTTTTAAGGCGATTGGTCCCTCTGATCTTGGAGCATAGTGATGGTGTATTGATTCTAGGAGGGGATTTTAATTTTGCATATGATCCACTCTTAGATGTCTCAAGGGGTGTATGTCATTTATCATTCTCATATTTTAAGCGACTGAACGCAGTACTAAACCTTCTTCAATTGGTAGATGTATGGCGCTTACAACACCCCAATTATAGAGATTATACTTTTTTTTTCTCCAGTTCATTCAACGTACTTGAGAATTGATTACTTTTTTCTTACACAAAAAGATTTACACAGAGTCCGAGCCACCACTATTGATCCAACTTTGTTTTCTGATCACGGGCTGGCTCATATGGATATAGACTTGAACATAGTGGCCACAAGGACCCCGTCTTGAAGGCTTAATGACACATTGTTAAAGGACCATATCATCATGACTGGGGCTCTCCAGGGTTTAGAAGAATATTTTAGTCAGAACGATCAACCTAATACGTCTTCGACAGTATTGTGGGAGGAGCACAAATGCTTTATAAGAGGAAGTTTTCTTAAACACGGTGCAAGGATAAAGAAATTAAGGGGGTCTGAAACCGCTTCTTTACTCTTAAGGATTAGCAAGCTTGAATCCTACCCATAAAACAAAAAAAAAACACTTGCCTTGCAGACACAGAAAGAAGTACGCTTCTTTGCGTCAGCAGTATAATCAAATCGCAAACTCGGAAGTGAGGGAGAAATTATGTCGATATAAACAGTCTATTTATGAGTATGGAAATAAACCAGGTGTTCTCCTAGCTAGGGCACTGAAAGGGTCACAAACGAAACCACACATTACTCAAATTATGTCTGAGTCTGCCACTAAGCTGTCAGATTCAGCGTCTATAGCTCAGGAATTTCAAAAATTCTATTGGAGACTTTATAATCTTCACAAGTCCCAAACTCCGCAATGTCCTACTCGGGTAGACCTTATGTCTACTTTTTTGTCATCCTCGGGTATGCCTTCTTTTCCGTTAGAGGTAATTGAGGAAATGGAAGCTCCCATAACAAACAAAGAATTGGTCATGGCAATAGAATCTTCTAAATCAGGGAAGGCCCCTGGCCCAGATGGGCTAAATCTTACTTACTATAAAACTTTTCAGGATGTTTTCTCTCCTTAGTTTTTACGCGCCTACAACTCTATTTCAGCCAACCGCAAACAGATGACGCTCTGAGGGCTCACTTTATAGTGATCCCCAAGCAGGATAAAGATCACACTCAATGCGGTAATTATCGGCCCATAGCACTAATATACGCTGATTTATAATTTTTTTCAAAAATCTTAGCGAATAGGCTATTGCCACATATCTCTCATCTTGTCCACGCAGACCAGGCAGGCTTTATCCCTCAGAGAGAGGCCAGGGATAACACTATAAGGGTGATAGATTTGATTCACTCTGCCCGCTCGGAGGCCCGACCCTTCTGCTTTTATCAACAGATGCTGAAAAGGACTTCGACCGGGTGGATTGGCAATTCTTATGATCTACCCTTAGACATATTGGCCTGGGGGAACAAATGCAGTCCTGGATTCAGGCACTATACACTGGTCCTACAGCTGCTGTGTTGGTTAATGGGACCCAGAGTATTTTTCTCTGTCTAACGGGACAAGACAGGGCTGCCCCCTCTCTCCACTGATGTTCGTTTTAACCCTAGAACCTTTTCCACTGTAAAGTTAGATCAGACTCCTTGATCAGTGGACTACAGGTCTTAAATATGGAACATAAGATTGCTGTGTATGATCTCTTATTTTTTCTTACCTACCCTGAGGTTTTGTTACTACATCTACTCCAATGTTTCGCTCAGTATGAGTATCTTTCCAATTTCTCTATAAACTACACTAAATGTGAAGCGATGAGTATTCTCCTCCCTATGGAGTGCATTGCTAAATTATAAGGCGTCTACCGGTTCAAATTGGTTCAGTCTTCTTTTAAATACCTGGGTGTTAAATTGACCTCGGATACTGTCTCAATATATGAGATTAATTTTTGCCCATTATTTTTTATTATCTTTTATCATATTTGTATTATCTAAAATGCGATTACATCTTCAATCTTGGCAAACCCTCCCCCTTACGTGGTTTGGGAGGTGTAATGCATTTAAGATGACAGTGCTCCATCCGATTTGATATCTAATGCAAGCGATGCCTATTAAATTACTTCAAGCCTTTTTTCTCTCATGTCGCACAATGCTGACCAAATTCATCTGGAGCAATATAGTGGCAAGACTTCACCATTCTTTGTTAGTTCTGCCTAAATCCCTGGGGGGGGGGGGGTATTGGTTTACCTGACCTGATCTCATACTATCAAGATCTACATCTGTCTAGAGTGGTATCATGGTGTACTTCCCCCCAGACCAAACTTTGGGTGCAAGTAGAACAACAAGCTTCGCCATTCATTTTGTCTGCTCTTCCTTGGGTCGCCCATAATTATTATCATGGATTGAAGAGGCACCCTACAATTGCAGTCTTTATTCATACACTCTCAACAAAAGGCCTTTCCCCTTATCCATCCCGATTAACACCAGTGATTCAGAATCCATATTTTACACCTGGAGTAGACAATAAACAGCTCCGGGGGTTTGTAGGACTATGCATAACTAGGTGCATGCATTTCGCTATCTCGCAGGGCTGGATGTCTACTCAAGATCTATCTGACCTCTCACAGCCCCCTCTGAGCTCTTGGTCAGCTTCCAATTGTCACATTACTTAAGGTCTATACCAGATGTGGGACTATATGTTAGGCCACTGACATTCTTTGAGTACCTATGTACGGAAAGCAAATGTACCACACCTGCTGTCACTTTTGTATAAACGGATCATTGAGCCTCCAGAAGGTCATATCCCTTTGTACATACATCGATGGGAGGCGGACCTACAAATTTCTTTTACAAGACAACAAATTAACAGGATTATCTTATTGGCCCACAAATATTCTATAGCAAGTCGCCTTCAAGAACAGGGATATAAGTTATTAGTCAGGTGGTACAGGGTTCTGGCCTTACCTAATAAACTTTATCCGCAAACCTCCAAGCTATGCTGGCATTGTAATGAAGAGCCTGGGACATTATTACACACTTTTTGGCTGTGACCTTTACTTCCACCGTTTTGGAAGGAAGTGGGGAACATGATTAAACAACTGACATCAATTCAGACCCTTTGGGATATCTCTTGCACCTAAATGTGCTGCCTCTTTGTCAATATAAAAAATCATTGATAGCGCACATGCTGAATGCAGCCCGGGCATGTATCCCTGACTTGTGGAAGTCCACTATCACACCATCTTTGAAACATTGGTTCTCTAGAACAGATGAAATTAAGACAATGGAAAACAGTGACATAGGCACTTTACAAGGGCAGTTAGCCAGTGCATAAAGCATTTAAGCAGGAAGATCATTTCTCTCTCCCCATTAAGTCCAAATAAAGGTTCAATCATAATCAGTTTTTTTGTTGCAGCAAGTAGATTAAGGGGTACAGGTTATCGGATATGTAAAAATTCCAAAGTCCAGATATGCAGCGCTTAATCAGATGTATAAGATGACATTCAAATTAAAAAAAAAGGATAACAAATAAAGTCCATGTAATTAGGATAGAGGAAATAGACGAAAGCCCCACACCAACTTCAGCACAGCAGGAAATGCACACAACACCATTGTGTTTCCAGCAAGTCTACTTACCAGAACCTTCAACTTCTAGAGTGATTACATGAGCATGTAGTATGAGCATATCCACAGATCATCGCTAAACACCTGATGGAGCAGCTCCAATAACCTCCACAGGACTGTACTTGTAGGCTTCATAATCATACCTATAACTCCTAATCATGTGAGGCTCACCGGGGTATTAAGCAAAGAAACTCCCATAGTGAAGTACCTCTTCTGACTCAAAGGTTTTTTACTACCACCTCAGCATCAGTGCCATCTTTTTCCTTCCCCAGAGAAGCCAATCTCTAATCCCAAAGGAAATATCTGTAGAAATGCAGAAAAAAAAAGACCAAAGAAAGACAAAGACAAAAAAAGACAAAGAAAGAGGTAGCCTTTTCTATTTCCTCAGTACAGAAAAGGGCATTTAGGTCACTTTGCACCTGAGGGGTCAGGGAAGGAAAAGAAACACCCTCTAGGTAGGTAGAAAGTTGTTCAATACTGTAGCGAGTAGAAAAATTAACTTTAGTGTATTTTTTAATGAAACTAGGGGCTTGATAAACCATTGTGCTGATATCTTGTGACATAAAAATTGCAACTACCACCGTTTTATTCTTCAGGGTCTCTGCTTTCAGAAAATATATTATGTTTTGGAGTTTTAATAAATTGTCTGGCCTAAAATGTATATTTTAACATGTGTGCAAAAACGGCTCCAGCAGCAAAAGGGTTGAACTGTTCAGTTTTATGATTTGATTGTGGAATTATGAATTTTGAGTATGATACTATTCTCCACTCAAGTTGGAGTCCTCAGACCTCATTTTCGCCACAGGCAAATGTTTCTGCTGTTTAGACACGTTTTATCACACTTAAAGACTAAGTTCAGCTGTTGGGAAAAAATAATAAATGCACATATTTTTCAGAAAAAAATTGTGCATTTATCATCTTTTCCCACAGAGCCTGGAAAGCAGTGATCAGTAGACCACTGGTGCAATGCTAGGTCCCTGCAGAATTTTGGTATAGCTGTCTGCCCGTACCTCTTATACAAGCAGACAGTTCTGGAACAGCAGGAAGATCAATGACCTACGAGAGAGCTCACCAGCGCCCTCACAAGTTATTGTGAACAACAAGCCTTCTGTTGCAATAGTAGAAGGTAGTTGTAATTCATTTACACAGCCACGCTGTTTTTAAATTGTGACAGAGAGAGCTCCCAGAAGTGGTTTTAACCCCCCGCTAGCGGCCGAAAAGGGGTTAAATCCGCCCACAAAACACCGATGCAGCAGCGCTTTGCCGGCGGTGTAGCAGCGCTGCCCCATTGTTTTCAATTCACTAGCGCAGCGCCCCAGTGTGAAAGCACTCGGGCTTTCACACTGGGTTTGCAGCTGAGGCTTTTTTCAGGCACTTTACAGGCAATATTTTTAGCGCTGTAGCGCCTGAAAAACGCCTCAGTGTGAAAGGGGTCTAAAGGATCATTAAAGACAAGACTTTTTTCACATTTGGATAGAGTGGAGATGGATTACAACCTCTGTCAGATTTTTATTGCTGTCTGTGTTCCCATTAAGGAGATTATCCCTTTCTATTTGTCCTCTTTACCAATAACACTGAGAGTGAAAGAAAATACCACATTTCGGGTTGTCACCAGAACAAAAATAGAGGGGAAATCTTCCAATGGGGACACTAGTCCTGGTGACAAGCAGAGATTCCCTCACAGGATTTTCTCTCAGTTCCTGTTTTGGCTATGGGAACGGAAGTAAAGGGAAATCTCCACAATGGGACACAGGTGGCACAAAAAAAAAAAAAAAAACTGACAGCAGCTACAACCCTCTCCAAAGTTTAAAAAAGGTATTGCCTGTACTACTCATTTGAAAGGGACACTACAATTGGCAGTTTTGTTAATTTTCTTTTTTTCTTCAGTTTACCTTCCTTTTTATTTTTATTGATATATTTATTTATTTAATTATGCTATAAAACATGCGTAAAACATTACGTCACAGTCTCCAAGCCGTCATTTGTCAAGGGTTTTTCTGAAAGCTACACAAATTACTGACAATAGTCATTTTCTGACAAAACTCCCTGCTTGCATGATTGGCTAATACAAGTCAGATTTCAGCAGGGTCGGATTAAGAACATCATGGGTCTGGTGCTGAGGATTTTGGTGGAGCATTTTATCGAATATAAAAAAAATGAAAACAATTTTTTGTTATATTAAATTAAATAGAGAGAGGGAGGATGAGAGAGAGAGAGAAAGGGGATAAGAGAGAGGTGAGGGGTAAGGGAGGGAGGAGAGAGAGAGAGAGAGGATGCGCATGAGCATGCGTGGGAGTGACAGCAACGCAGCCCGGCCAAGGAAAGTGACCGAAGACACAGAACCTGGAAGTAAGACCGGGTGAAGATAGAAGCGCCCGGGACCCGCTGGATTGGTCACAGTGCAGGGGAGGGCTCAGTCTGACAGGTAAGTGTACCCTAATGTGCTAATATGCTGTGCATACTAGTACATTATGGCATAACCTACCTCAGGGCCTCTAAAAAGTAGTAATGTTAGCGAAGTTTACTACCGCTTTAATATCACAGGATCCCAGGAGCCTCTCATGGAGCCCCTACTGACCCAGTGGCAGTGCCCATGTGCATAGTTGCCAATATTTCAAAAATATTTTCAGGGACCCTTTTTTTTTTTACCAGTGGTTTATTTAGAGTAGCTGACATTCCCTATGTTCCTCTATACATCACAGTAGTAATCACAAAATTAAATGAGTGGAGGGTATGACAGTGAGCAGTATGTACAGGAGAGGAGTGTGGAGGGTATGACAGTGAGCAGTATGTACAGGAGAGGAGTGTGGAGGGTATGACAGTGAGCAGTATGTACAGGAGAGGAGTGTGGAGGGTATGACAGTGAGCAGTATGTACAGGAGAGGAGTGTGGAGGGTATGACAGTGAGCAGTATGTACAGGAGAGGAGTGTGGAGGGTATGACAGTGAGCAGTATGTACAGGAGAGGAGTGTGGAGGGTTTGACAGTGAGCAGTATGTACAGGATATGAGTGTGGAGGGTTTGACAGTGAGCAGTATGTACAGGATATGAGTGTGGAGGGTATGACAGTAGGCAGTATGTACAGGAGAAGAGTGTGGAGGATATGACAGTGGGCAGTATGTACAGGAGAGGAGTGTGTGGGTTATGACAGAGGGTAGTATGTACAGGAGAGGAGTGTGGAGGGTGTGACAGTGGGCAGTATGTACAGGAGAGGAGTATGGAGGGTATGACAGTGGGCAGTATGTACAGGAGTGGAGGGTATGACAGTGGGCAGTATGTACAGGAGTAGAGTGTGGAGGGTATGACAGTGGGCAGTATGTACAGGAGAGGAATGTGGAGGGTATGATGGGGGCAGTATGTACAGGAGAGGAGTGTGGAGGGTATGATGGGGGCAGTATGTACAGGAGAGGAGTGTGGAGCGTATGATAGGGAAAGTATGTACAGGAGAGGAATGTGGAAGGTATTATGGGGGCAGAATGTACAGGAGAGGAGTGTGGAGAGAAAGACAGTTGGCAGTATGTTCAGGAGAGGAGTGTGGAGGGTATGACACTGAGCGGTATGTACAGGACAGGAGTGCCGAGGGTATGACAGCGAGCACTATGTACAGGAGAGAAGTGTATGCCAGTGGGCAGTATGTACAAGAGAGGATTTTGGGGGGTATGACAGGGGGCACTATGTATAGGACAGGAGTGTGGAGGGTATGACAATGGGCACTATGTATAGGAGAAAAGTGTGGAGGGTATGACAGTGGGCACTATGAACAGGAGAGGAGTGTGGAGGGTATGACAGTGGGCAGTATGTATAGGAGAAAAGTGTGGAGGGTATGACAGCGGGCGGTATGTACAGAAGAGGATTATGGAGTATATGATAGTGGGCAGTATGGACAGGAGAGGAGTGTGGAGGGTATGACAGCGGGCACTATGTACAGGTGGGAAGGATGAAGGAATCTGGGAAGGAAAAATGTAAAGGTTTGTGGAAAGATGTTTAGGGACTTCGTAGTGGTTAAGCGGGCCATACATGGATTGAAATTAAGCCAATTAAGCAGAGACCAGGCATAGTCAATCTATGTATAGGCTAGCTGGTTGTACACAAGTCAATCCATTAATCGACTTGAGTACAACCAGCCTGTCAGGTTTTTCCCAAAACAATCAGTGCTGCCAGCTATAGTTAGCAATACTGATCATTGTAATGTGTGGGTAGGGAAGGCTCCCCACTGGCAGAACACAATAACACTGTGGGAGTGATTCCCCCATCCATAGGTAAGCAGGTGAGAGGGTGTGTGGGAACAGGCTGGGGAGAGAGTTCTGTTAGCGGGGGGGTGTGAGGTGGTCATGGAGGGATTTCAATCTGCGGGTCGGGGAAGTAATAACTGGGAGTGATATCTTTTGGGGTAGGGTCTGTCATCTGCAGGTTGGGAAATGGTCACCTGTGATATAAGTTGAAGGGAGGTGGCTAACATGGGAAGTGGCTGGGGAGTGACCTGGTTGGTGGTGAGTGTGAAATAGATGATGTGTTTCAAGTTTCTTTCACATTTGCGGTAATGCTTACTGCCCTCTGAAAAGTGATCTGTGGTAGATTGCTTTTCAACGAGTGGTATAGCAGCAGCTGACAGGCATTCATAAGGTGCTATCTTTAAGGTAAATCTTTTCTTCTTTTAGTTTTGGATAGAGTAGAGCTGGATTAGAACACTTGTCAGTTTTTATTGCTGTCTGTGCCTCCATTATGGAGATTCCCCCTCTCTATTTGTCCTGTTTACCATTATCATTGAAAGTGAAAGTAAAAGAAAGTCCCGCATTTTGGGTTGTCACCAGAAAAGTAAGAGAGGGGAAATCTTCCAATGAGGACATTAGTTCTGGTGACCTGGGGGTACCCAAGGAATTCCCTTAATTTGTAGGGATTACCTCTCACTTCCTGTTTGGCTATGGGACAGGAAGTGAAGGGAAATCTCCGCAATGGAGCACAAATGGCAAAAAAAAATTGTGACAGGGGTTATAATCTTCCCTTGCAAATGTGAAAAAAAAGTTTTGCCTATAGTTCTACTTTAAGCAAGCCATGCATTATAAAAGGTTATTTCTTTTAAAAAGTTGAAGGAATAAAATTGCCCTCCCACTGTGCTATTGTAGCCGATTCCTGATGAACCAGCTGAATTTTGATCCATCCGGCCTAACATCCTTTTCACACTAGTGGCATGGATTGCTGCTCTCCTGAAAAGTGACCCATGGTAGACTTGTTTTTCAGAGGATGGTGAAAGGAGGTTTTCAGGCATTCATGACACAATGCTGCCACCACCTGATGCCTGTTTTTTGTTTTGTTTTTGCCGAACAGCAATTTTGAATTACAGGACAACTGCGAGCCAACCGTCACCTGTCTAACTCAGCATGTAGCGGTAAAATTGCCATCCTGTAATGCAAAGCAATGGGGCTGCGGCAATGTGTACTCATCCAAATGGCCCCATGCCCCTCTATAGGTGAGTGGCCGGGAGTGGTAAAAACATGCATCAACCCCATGGTCGCCCATGTGAAGGCTGGTCAGTAAGTATACTAGGAAATCTTTTGTTTGTCTATGTAGCCAAGTTCCGGGCCTCTCCAGGCCTAATGGTGACCTCCAGAGTTGGGGACAGCTGACATCCTTCTGTGTAGAGTGGGTTACAAGGCATGGTGGGTGCGATACAAGGTAGATTAATGAGTGCCAGACACTTCTTGAATGCAAAGAAATTGTCTCTTAAACAGAACTGTGGGAGAGTGGTTTAGGACAAGGAAACCCTTTAGTAGTTGCAATGTCAATTTAGCGGAGTTTTGAGACTTCTATAGGCAGGCAGCCAAGCAGGGAAAGGCATCCAGCAAGACACCACATCTGCATGAGTAGGAACGCTGTTTCCTATGGCAACAATCTTGAAACAGTTTCTAACAGAGGTTGTAATGAACTTATTCACTTCTTCTACAATCTCCTATTGTAGATCTTCACTCAACTGACCTACCAGTCTTTCACTAGACTTGCTGATCCACTGCCACTGGATCCCCTGAGCTCTTCCAGTCTTCTCATCCAGTATCTTCCTCAAGCGTCACTCCCTGCTGGGTCCCTAGCTTGGCACTCACAGATACTCCTCAAGCATCACCCCACTAGCCTGCTTGGTCCTTGGCTTAGCACACAATATTGCTCTGCAAGCGTCACCTCCACTGGCTGGGTCCCTGGCTTGACACCTGCTGAAGTTTCCCGATTCTTCACCGTCCCTGGTTGGTGAGAATACTGCTCTGGTACTTGCTTCGGCTACTCACTGTGGCCCCTGGTAGTAAGATGGATGGTCCCTTAGTGGCAACAGCTTCCCCTCTACCTCCAACCACGACAGGTTCTCCGGCCGGCAGAACCGTCACTCCTGGTTGGACTGCAAGCCGCAATCCCAACTCTACGCTGCTCTCTTGCTTCTGGATAGGCCCTCAGACAGCCTAGCAGCCAGATGCCTCCGGAATAGGCCTCAGGCTCTGGCCTAGCAGCCCGGGGCAGCACAACACATGTTCACCCAGACAGCTGTCCAGGTGGCACAGAACCCTGATCACCTGACCTCACCCAAATAAATAGGCTCTCCCATCAGGCCAAGGGACCCAAGAAGATCCTTGTCCATTGGCTAAGACACCCCATTCATTCCTGATCTGTCCTTGCAATGCCCTTGTCTTATCTAATGCCACCAGATACCTGGCCATCTAGTTACAGAAGAGAGAAGTGCAGCAATTCCAGAATTAGGGTGAAATCAATTGACCTCCTATCAATTGGCCAAGGCAACTATCACGTGGGGTGGTTGACATTTTTTTGTATTTTTTGCCCGTGTGAAAGGAGCTTTTTAGAGATGAGCTCAGGCATTATCCAAACTCACACTTTTTTGTACTCCAGTGACCTGCGGGCTGGATTACCTTCTGCCTCTCAGCTCAAGGAAGCAGAAGGGTGGAAAATGACCCAATCTACAGTATGTTGGAGTACAAAAAAGTCTGAGTTTGGAGGACATCCACGATTTCACTGGCTTTGTGAAAAGGTACAAATAGCTGCAGCCCCTAGCAGCTTGTCATTCCAAGTGTATGAGCTCAGCAGCAGCTGTTATCTGCGTGCAGCTTTCAATCCCAGCAGCAGGAATCGGTGCAAACGGTGCCTTAAGGTGGCTACACACTAAGAAAGTTGGGCAATCATCCAGTTTTCTTCGATGTTTCACAGCAAGTCGAAACCAAGGATGGAAATAATGTACGAAAATTCTTGTACAACAAAGGCTTTTTTGTTGTTGCTTATTGTTTCTGATTATGCGCAGTCTTTCATTCTGCTCATGTACAAGAAAAATTTTGGAGCTTGTCCCTTTGGAAATTTTCATTTGGAAAGTCTGAATCGGATGTCGATAGTTGTGTAC
This sequence comes from Aquarana catesbeiana, assembly GCF_042186555.1. Lineage (NCBI taxonomy): Eukaryota > Metazoa > Chordata > Amphibia > Anura > Ranidae > Aquarana > Aquarana catesbeiana. The sequence continues at coordinate 465,494,101 of NC_133325.1, forward strand.
ACACTGTACGAAAATCGAATAATCATGCCTTGTATGGAATTTTTCTTACGGTTTTCTTACAGTGTGTAGCCTACTTCAAGCTGGCCATAGATGGTTTCATTTTTTTCAGGCTGAATGAAAGAAATTGAACTGATTCCCTCATCCACACATTGGAGGGGGATTCCTCCGTGCCATGCTATTGTATTTTGACAGTGGGGAGATTTCCACTGCTGTCAGAATACACAGACCTAAAAACGCACAGAACCCTTTTCAAAACTGCATCGTGGCTGCCCCAGACATGTGTGAACCGGCTCCATTAAAAGCCTGTCACAATCACGTTATGCGAATTGGATGCGGTTAAAAACCCATACAATCTGTATATATGTAAACCTAGCCTTAGGCTGGGTTCACATTAGTCCGGTGCGAATTGCAGCTCCGGTTTCTCTGCAAAGAGAAAAAGCAGTTGTTCAGTAAGAATGAGCTCCGGCGTGTTCGCACAGCCCACATGCAGAGCCCGCCAGGAAGTCGGCACTGCGGAGCGCTAATCACAAGCAGAGAGACATTGTCCCGATGCGTGGCTGCAGAGATCGGGAAATGTCTCACTGCCTGTGATTAGCACAGCGCCGCCCGAACTTCCTGGCGGGCTCTGCACGTGGGCTGGGCGAACAAGCCGGAGCTCATCCTTATTACTTAGCAGTTCCTCTCCGTTGTAGCTGCGGATCAGCTGACCAGGGAGAGGAGGGGGGGAGTGAAGCGGGAGGGGAAGAGAATTTGTCAGAACTGAACGCATCTGCGAATCAGATGCGTTCCCATAGAAGATTATGTGCCTGCAATTCGCACCACAATGCCTAGAAAACGCACATGCGAAGTGTGAATGCAACACACATATGTGAACCAGACTCATTGAAACCAATAGATTTTAAAATGTTCTGTGAATTGGATGCAGTGTAAGCCACATCCAATTTCGCATAGGTGTGAACCCAGCCTTAGACTTCGTCTAAAGGGATGCAGACGCTGTGCCTTTCCTTTTTATAACACTGAAATTGATCAGCTTGTGGTAAAGAATGCAGATTTCTATTCAGAAATCAGACAGACTTAAGGCTCAGTTCACACTGGAACCAGCTGCAGATCACACAGGAACGCTATGTGTCCCCGTTCTCCGGTTCAGGGACAAATCAGGGCTAAATCTTTGCCTGAATTTGGCCCTGAAACAGAGCCAAAGACGCACAGCGTTTCTGTGCAGTGTGCTCTGCAGCCACCACGGAGATATGTGTACCGACTCCATAGAGAGCCAGTCACATTCTCCTACTATGCAAACTGGATGTGGCGATATTTGCATAGGTGTGAACCCAGCCTAAAGGAAAATGTTATATGTAAGAGTTGTGATCCCCGCACTATAATTATATTGTATTTTTCTGTGGTTGAATTGCCTAATTGACTGCTGCTGTGGTATTTCTAAGGTGTAGGTGACTTTAAGATTGTGTCATAACGTGTGTACCCAGCGCTGTCTCCACATCAACAATATTTTACAAAAATCACAATGACATCATAAATACAAGTGCAAATTAATCTTAAGTGGCAAAACAAAAAAAAAAAAAATATCTATAGAGAAAGAAAGAGAGAGAGAGATCGATCTCTTTCTCTCTCTCTGTATATATATATATAGATCTAGATCTATATATATCTATAGATCTATCTATCTATCTATATATATATATATATATATATATATATATATATATATAATTTTTTTAATTTTTTTTTTTGTTGAGGTGGAGACAGCGCTGGGTACACACGTTATAACACAATCTTAAAGGAAAATGTTGCTTACGAATGAAGAAAGGTACGAACCTGCAAAAAGGTCTACTACAATCCTTGCAATGAATAGACATCAGCTTGAATGGACTGACAACCTTATCCCTGAAATTAAAACAAAAAATGGAATTACTTTTTAATATGGCAATATGGATTGTAAACACAAAGGGAAATAAATAAAATGTGTAGAGGTTATCTGGGGTTGATCATACCATAATACCTATCACAAGACCAGCAGCAGTAGCCTTGAATCCTGTTCTCAATGTAATTAAGTACGCCAGTTATGCACATAACACCAATCAATGGTTAAGCTCTGAGGGGAGGGGGATCTGAAATATGACACAAGGGGCGTGCAAGAACAGGACCTGCAACAACAAACCACTGCTACAACCAGACCGGTTACCTATCAATCAGCTTATGTAACAAGCAGAGGTAATTAGCTATTTAAATGGACAGTGACTACAAAAAGACTGAGGATTTTTTTCTTTTTAAACCATACACTTCATGTGGTAGACAGATTTCCAGTTTTATTCTCTTAAGAGTCCTAGATGGTGTGTTTTCAGCAACAGTCTGCCATGGCAAAGAAGACAGATCCTGAAAACAACCCTCTGCCTCTATCTCTCTCATTCTCTGGGAGTGGATTTTTGGCTTTGTATCAGATTGGAGCAGTGAAAGCTCTTCTGGACCTGGCCCCTGAAATCCTGAAGGCTGCTCCCAAGGTGTATGGAGCCTCAGCAGGATCTCTGGTTGCAGCTGCGGTGGTCTTCAACGTGAACCTCGGTATGGAGTGTTTATGTCTTATAATATATTGTTGTTGTGTTTTTTTTATATATAATATAATATAATTTTTTTTTTTTTTTTTATTACACACAGACTGATCTAACTAATATTTTATACAATGAATAATGATTGTAAAAAGCTGAATGTAACTCAAGGACAATATTTCGGAAATGTAAGATTCTTTAGGCTGGCTTCCCACTTGTATGATGACATAGTTTGCGCTAAAACGTACATTGCGGTGCCCTTATAAATATACTAGCATGAAGGCACTAATAAATACATTTTTCTTCCTAAAACGTTTTTTTTTTCATTCAATGACTTTCACCAAAAATATTCACAAGCTGCTCACCAAAATATTAGCTCCCAGTGCCCCAGAGGTCAAATTCACATTTTGAATATTTATTATTTATTATCCAGTGCAGCAAACTGAGTGAGACTCCTTGAAGTAATAAACTGCCACCAACTTGTGACGATCAAGGCTTACCAGTAGCATGGACCCCAGTTACCAGAGGTCAGTATTCGCCCCTTGTACGGTACAATCCCCATACTACTCTAGGGACTACAGCCAACATATTCTCCAAAGATGATAAAGTGCAAAAGACAACAAATAGATGTCCCCCAAGAAAAAAAATTGTTAAAAATTCCCCAGCTGTTTAGATTGTGTGAATCCATTTATAAACAAATAGACTGATGTACAAAAAAAAAAAAAAAGCCATATGAATAAAAGCGTTTTTTACACAGTGTACGATGAGCAGTAAACGTCCAAGTATATTGTTTGCTTTTAGTTTCTTTATACTCACCTTCTTCTGATGTCTTGCGTGACGAGCCTGGTCACATGACGGCGCAAGGTCCTTATCCTCTTCACCTTATCTTTTTTTGGGCTGAGCCTTAAAGAGAGAGAGTGGTGCGTACGCCATGAAGGAAGCCATAAAGCACAACCACTGTTTAGACCTGCAAATCAGGAAGCAAAGCTAGAAGACGTACAGTGCCTTGAAAAAGTATTCATACCTCTTGCAATTTTCCACATTTTGTCATGTTACAACCAAAAACATAAATGGATTTTATGTGCTAGACCAACAAAATGGCACATAATTGTGAAGTGGAAGGAAAATGATAAATGGTTTTCCCTTTTTTTTTTTTTTTTTTTGTTTTGTTTTGTTTTGTTTTTTTTTTTTACAAATATGTGAAAAGTGTGGCGTGCATTTGTATTCAGACCCCCTCAATACTTTGTAGAATCACCTTTTTGCTGCAATTACAGCTGTAAGTCTTTTTGGGTATGTCTCTACCAGCTTTGCACATCTAGAGTGAAATATTTGCCATTCTTCTTTGCAAAATAGCTCAAGCTCTGTCAGATTGGATTGAGAGCGTCTGAGAACAGCAATTTTCAAGTCTTGCCACAGATTCTCAAATGGATTTAGGTCTGGACTTTGACTGGTCCATTCTAACATATAAATATGCTTTGATCTAAAACATTCCATTGTAGCTCTGGCTGTACGTTGTCCTGCTGGAAGGTGAACCTCCGCCCCAGTCTCAAGTCTTTTGCAGACTGTAACAGGTTTTGCCCTGTATTTGGCTCCATCCATCTTCCCATCAACTCTGACCAGCCTTCCTGTCCCTGCTGAAAAAAAGCATCCCCACAACATGATGCTGCCACCACCATGTTTCACAGTAGGGATGGCATGTTCAGGGTGATGTACAGCTTTTGCTTTTATGCCAGAAAGTTAAATTTTGGTCTCATCTGACCAGAGCACCTTCTTCCACATGTTTGCTGTGTCCCCCACATGGCTTCTCGCAAACTGCAAATGGGACTTATTATGGCTTTCTTTCAACAATGGCTTTCTTCTTGTCACTCTTCCATAAAGGCCAGATTTGTGGAGTGCATGACTAATAGTTGTCCTGTAGACAGATTCTCCCACCTGAGCTGTCTATCTCTGCAGCTCCTCCAGAGTTACCATGGGCCTCTTGGCTGCTTCTCTGATTAAATCTCTCCTTGCCCGGCCTGTCAGTTTAGGTGAACGGCCATGTCTTGGGAGGTTTGCAGTTATGCTATACTCTTTCCATTTTCAGATCATTGATTGAACAATGCTCTGTGAGATGTTCAAAGCTTGGGATAATTTTTTTTTTTTTTTTTTTTTAATAACCTAACCCTGCTTTAAAATTTTCCACAACTTTATCCCCGACCCGTGTGGTGTGTTTCTTGGCCTTCATGATGCTGTTTGTTCACTAAGGTTCTCAAACCAACCTCCTGAGGGCTTCGCAAAACAGCTGTATTTATACTTAGATTAAATTAGAGGTGGGCTCCATTAATTAGATGACTTCTGAAGACAATTGTTTCCACTGGATTTTAGTTAGGGGTATCATATTAAAGAGGGCTGAATACAAATGCACACCACACTTTTCAGATATTTATTTGTAAAAAATGTTGAAAACCATTTATCATTTTCCTTCCACTTCACAACTATGTGCCACTTTGTGTTGGTCTATCACATAAATTCCCAATAAAATATATTTACGTTTTTGAATGAAATAAAAATATGTCCCTGGATTGGTGGGATCACTGCAATGAAAAAATGTCAGTGGTGTCACAGAAAACAAACCAAAAAAAAAGAATGAGTTGGTATATCACTGAAAAAAAAAAAAATGTCCCGGTGTCACTGAATGGGGAAAAAAAAAAAAAACATTTTCCCTGCTATAGTGGTGTCACTGGAAGAATCCCCACGACAAAGCTCCTCTCCCACCCCCAGAACAGTGCTTTTTCCCTTAACTCCAATCCCCCCCCCATCGATGGCATACCTAGCATATGTGACACCCAGGGGGCCCATAATATTTTTTTTTTTTTTTAATATTTCCCCCCGCACCGGAAAAAAAATGTTAGGAAATATTGTGGTGCACACATCACTCCACACCAAATTGTGGGCATGATAAAACCCTGGGTGCATTCAGGACCACGCACTAGCACAGATGTTACACTGGTGGTGGCTGTGGATCAGAAGGGAAAGAGAACGAAATGTCAAGTATTCAATTTTATCTTTCACACAAACTGTATCTCTGCTCCTGTTTGGCATTACTTGCAATAATTGATAAATGTGACTAATGTATGTTGTGAACTCACCGACTCAAGGCTCAAGCTCCAGGGCCCAAGCAGGCTTTTCCTCAGCCAAGACTTTCTCCCTGAATTCAGCAGGCCCTCCAGACACCTGCTCTCCTAGTCCGGGGCCACTAGCCACCCCCTCCCCTACTCCAAGAACTCCAATCCATACACCCCCCTCTCCCAGTCCATGGCCTACTCCGCACCCCTTCTCCCTCCCCCTCCTAATCCACAACCTTCCTTCGGCAAGGGCCTTCTTTAGCACACCTCCCTCTCCTAGTGCACAGCCTCCTCTGCAAACCCCCCCCCCCCCCCCCCTTTTTTTTCTAGTCCAGGGGACTTTTCCACACAAACCCCCTCTTCTAATATAAGGCTTACAGCATCAGGCAGACTCTCCCCTTTAAATTTGGGCTGCCTCACTTTGTCAGAAAAGACATACTGCAGCGTGATGCTGTGTCGGTGGGCCTTATGCAAGAGAAGTGTAACCTCCTGCCCAGCCCATAAAAAGTTTCTAATTTGCTCAGCAGCAGTAGCTGCAGCGTCACTCAAAGCTTTTCTATGGGACCGGTGGGAGGAGTGCGGTGATTTAGCACTGGTGTGCTTTGAGGTGCCAGCCTAATAGCCAAACTGACGACTGTATGCAACATTAGACATAATTGGCAGTGGCACACTTTAGCTGCGATACCCAGTGTTGGCTAGACACTACCGCCCCCATTCTCCTCCCTCCAGTACAGAACTCCCCGCTCCTCCCACCTTGGGTTGCCACCTGCCCGGGATTCACCCGGACAGTACGGGTCTTGAATCATGTGCCCTGGTTTTGTACTGCTTGAGATCCTGGCACATTACTCAGTGCAGACCAGGGACAGACCATTCAGGCAGGGGGTGGGGACATTAGCACACCTGCCACTGTGGAGACAGCAGAAGAGGCATTTCTTTTAAATACACTGTGCCTGTGGTTTGTGTTGAGAATCCAAAGCTCCTTTCTGCCCCCCCCCCCCCCCTCGTCTCCTGCAGGGTCTCTCTGATCTCTGACTCAAACCCCCCCCTTTCCAATCACCAGTGCCGTCTCCCTGCATACAGAGCTCCATCCAGCCCCTAGCTCGCTCCCCCCCAGAACAGAGGTACTCCTTTTTTCACTGAAAAAAGCTCCCCCCCTCCTTGTCCCGGCCTTGCACACAAGTACACATATAGGCCTTGATCACACGGGGCGTACAAAAGCATAAGCCCATGGAAAGCAATGTTCACCTGCATGGGGAATCACAGTTGTTCCATGCATCCCCACGCAGGCAGTTCGATTGATGTCAATTTGGATGCAGTGACTGCATGGACACAGATCTGACATCCTTGTGTGTATGCATGGCCCTGAACACAGATAGTGTGCTGGGACCCATGTACCCGATAGGATGCCAGATTGGGAATAACATCTGTGTCCATGCAGCCACTGTGTCCCAACATCAATGGAACTGTCTGCACTGGAATGCATAGAACACCTGTGTATCCCCGTGCAGGTAAACACAGCCCTCTACAGGCATATGCTTTAGTACACCCTGTGTGAATGAGGCCATACCTACAATCTATAGATGGAAACAAAAGGCTTTTTAAACATTACTGTAATTTAAAACTGTTTTTGTACAAGGGTGAACATCAGTATATAAATATTTGTTCAGTGTTGCTTACATACGGCCAAATTTTAAGCTAGCGAGCATGTCAATGACCTGAACATATGAACTCATGAATAAGAAGATAAACACAGTTGTATATTCTTCTGAATACTAACCTTCTCCTCCCCCTTTTTTTTTTTTTTTTTTTTTTTTTTGACAGTTTGTAGCTGGTGTTTAATCTGCTTATATTTTGTCTTTCTCAGTATCTCCCTACCCGCTTCATCTTTCTGCTTTAATTACATTCTTTCTTATAGCCCTGGTGATGTCGTCATGGTTGGTTGGAGGGGCTGGAAAGGTGCTGTAAATAGGTTCCTGATAACTGTTTCAGGACTGCTTTCAAGAGCCCTTAGCACTGATGCGAGCAGTGGGCTGGCTCCTTGGGGAAATTATGCAAATATCAAAATGCCTTGATGGGTAAATGTTAATCTTGAGGGGTGGGTGTTCCTAGGCAGGCCACATTTGCAAACAAACTTCCCTGAGTAACACCCACATGTGATGCTGAACCTTCATAATTGTAAGAATTGACATCTAGTGAATGAAAGGGCTGGGCCACGGACAGTCAGGCTGGGAAAGGAAAGGGTTAAATGATTCTGGAGTTGAAGCTTCCAATGCACATTGTGTTTATGCTCACAGTGTGCATAAAATCAGAGTAAGCAATTTCAGTACATGAGGAGCCTGTACAACTGTACAAGACTGAAAGGAAAGTTGAAGTTCAGGTGTAGCGATTAGGGTTGTCACCTTTTTCTTCAAGTCAAACCCGAACACTTCAGCGTCACACAGCAATTTTTTTTCGTTCTATGCATAGATGTTGCTATTAAATAACATTTCTAATCATATGAAGTTAATCACAAGAGTCCCCCTTTACATCAGAGTCCGCAGAGTTCTCCCTCACTATAAGGGAGAACTCTGGGGACTCTGATGTAAAGAATGCTTTGGTGTACGGAGAGGGGGGGGGGGGGGGACACTGTGGCCTCTGTGGTGCTCTGAGAACCCCGATTTACCTTTAGCATACTAACTTAGAGGCAGGAGAGAGAAGGGGGGGGGGGGGGGGGAGACTTCAGTCAGACAGGGATGGATGGTGAGCTCACTCACCCCTTGGCAGTCAGCACCTCTCATCCAGATGTATCTGAGGCTGCTGGGCTTCAAATTTCCCATCCCCACTTTCCTTTTCTGAGGTACAGCACCAGGGATTGGAGTGTGGGCAGACATAATAGGGTAGGGGTGGGAGAAAGAGGTGCAGATTGGGCCTTCTCTCCTTTCCCATCTGTGTGTGTGTTTGGGGGGAATTGTTAGTGCTGGCTTTGAGCAGTGTGAAAGAGTGTAACAGACACTCTCAGCTTAGACAGAAAATGACCCTGTACATGAATATCAGGTGTCAGATAATGTGCAATTCAGTACATTGAAAAGTGCAATAAAAAAAAAAATGGAACAATAACCAAATGTGCAATTCAATGCCATTAATGTATAATAAAGCAAACAAAAAATTGCTAAATAGCTAAAGTGCAGATGTGCAATTCAGTATATTGAAATGTGCAATCCGAGAGACTAAAACAATATCCAAATGTGCAATTCTATGCAATTAATTCGCAATGGAGCAGACAAAAAGTTGCATACAAAAGTTACACACAAAGTGCTAAAATGTGATAATGATCAATTCTATATATTGCCTAAAAACTAAACAATATAAAAAATGTGCAATTCTATGTGATAAATGCCCAATAGAGCAAACAAAAATTGCATGCAAAAAAGTTTCCACAAGAAGTGCTAAAAGTGCAATATGATTGCAGAAAAAGTTCATATGTGGCCGACATCCAATGAAAGTGACTTCAAGTGCAATATGGAACATAAACCAAATGCTTGATACCGTGATACCCGTCACCTCCTTAAGATAAAAGGCTTACCAGAAAGCCTGCGACCTTCCTTACTCAGGGAGGTCAAACAGCGCTTAATAGAATCAAGGGTCCACTGGTGGAGTATTTAGATTAGATAAGATCAAATCGCACTGCGCACACACATTCTGCGCGATTTGATCTTATGGACCTGTGCAATTTTTTTTTTCTTGCAAGAATATCTCTGCGTTTTGTTTTGAACTGGAGAACGCTCTCCAGAGTTTTTATGTAGCTGCTCAAGCTTTTTATCAATAAATATGCCATAAAGAGACACTCTACACTATTCAAGTTTTTTTTTTTTTCTTCCTGCATATCCTCACCTCTTGCTGTGTATGCTGTCTGGCTGCCATCGGATGATCGGAGAGGGAAGTCTAAATACTCCACCAGTGGACCCTTGATTCTATTAAGAGCTGTTTGACCTCCCTGAGTAAGGGAGGTCGCAGGCTTTCTGGTAAGCCTTTTATCTTAACGAGGTGACGGGTATCAAGCATTCGGTTTATGCTCCATATTGCGCTTGAAGTCACTTTCATTGGATGTTGGCTACATATGAACTTTTTCTGCACTTATATTGCACTTTTAGCACCTATTGTGTAAACTTTTTTGTTTGCTCTATTGGGCATTTATCGCATAGAATTGCACATTTTTTATATTGTTTAGTTTTTAGGCAATATATAGAATTTATCATTATCTCATTTTAGCACTTTGTGTGTTACTTTTGTATGCAACTTTTTGTCTCCTCCATTGCGCATTAATTGCATAGAATTGCACATTTGGTTATTGTTTTAGTCTCTTGGATTGCACATTTCAATATACTGAATTGCACATCTGCACTTTAGCTATTTAGCAATTTGTTTGCGTTATTATACATTAATCGCATTGAATTGCACATTTGGTTATTGTTCCAATTTTTTTGATTGCACATTTCAATGTACTGAATTGCACTTTTGCACCTGATATTCATGTACAGGGTCATTTTCTGTACTGACCTAGCGCTGCAGTTTGTTATTGACATCACCAAAATACCTTGGCCAGGGAGCTTCCTGGCTGTCACACAAGGGAAAAATACGCACACACTTACAAAATAAATGATTGGGTTGTATTCGGATCAGTGAAAAGAATGGCAGGCAAAGAAACCGTTAACAAGAGCTAACGACAAGTGAAGTAGTTCAGCACAGAAACAATGCAATACAGTACCCCTTTTAACCACTTAAGGACCTGAAGGTTTTACCCCCTTAATGACCAGGTCATTTTTTGCGATGCGGCACTGCGTTGCAAGCCCACGCAATTGTCGGTTAAAGTAACGCTGTACCCAAAAAAAAAAAATTATGTCTTTTTTTTTTTCCACAAATGCAGCTTTCTTTTGGTGGTATTTGTTCACCTCTGCGTGGTGTGTGTTTTTTTTTTTTTTTTTTTTTTTTTTTTTTTTTGGCTTTTTTTTTGCGCAATAAACAAAAAAAGAGCGACAATTTTGAAAAAAACTAATATATAATATTCTGCTACATATTTTGGTAAAAATCGCAATAAGCGTATATTGGTTTTTGCAAAAGTTATAGCATCTACAAGATAGGGGATAGATTTATGGCAATATTTTTTTTTTTTTTTTTTTTTTTTACTATTAAGGGCAATGATCACCGATTTTTAGTGGGACTGCGACATTGCAGCAGACAGATAGAACACTTTTGACACTTTTTTTTTTTTTTTTTTTTTTGGGACCATTGACCTTATTACAGTGATCAGAGCTAAAAAAAATCCACTGATCACTGTATAAATGACACTGTCAGGGAAGGGGTTAACACTAGAGGGCGATCAAGGGGTTAAGTGTGTCCTAGTGTTTCTAACTGTGGGGGGGGGGGGGAGTGGACTGACTGGGAGTACAGAGAGATCGCTGTTCCTAATAACTAGGAACAGACTATCTCACTGTACTCTCCTGTCAGAACAGGGATCTGCTTTGTTGACATTGGCAGATCCCCGTTCTGCCTCTCTAAGGAGCGATCACAGATGGACAGCAGACATCGAGGCCGCCGAACCCGCGCATCGGCTCCCCTGCTGTGCCCGGGGCGTGCATGCATGCCTACAGTGTCTCGTGCATGAAACTAAGTACAGGTACGACATTTCGCGCAATATGGCCGCCCTGTATGTATGCGGTGGGTGGTCCTTAAGTGGTTAAAGACACGCCCACCTGTCCTGCAGGACTGAAGATGTAAACGATGGCTCTCAGACTGGGAGATTTTTCCCCAAGTGAGCAAAAGAGGAATAAAACAAAACACAAGGCTAACTCACTTGTAGGCCCCAAGTCCAAAGAGACTACATTTAAGCCCCAGGATGTTTGACAAATCTACCACCCACAACTAAGCTATGGGTTCTTCTGCCGGCTTAGTAGGGGCCTTTAAGTTGACGCACAGTGAAGAATGCAGTCACGTTAAGATGTGAAGAACTAGAATAATTCTAATTGGCATTGATTTAAAGGGTATTGAGTCACTTTAAAAAAAAAAAAAGTAGGGGGAAGAATGTAAAGTGTGTTTTAGTCCTTTAAGTGGATAAATTGAACTTGAGCAACAACTCCTTCCTGGGATGGCTTAAGAAGTGTAGACCGCAGCAATAGATGGGCTATGGCACCTGCGCAGACCTGTACTGGAGTACTGAGACCTTGAAATAACTTGAACAGAAAACACTTACAACAAGGGTAACATTAAGAGGATTTTGAACTCTCTCACCTGTTCCTTGTGCGACGAAATGCGAAGCGGTGAGCATCTGGCTGGGGGGGCCCCCTTGTTTGAAGATGTGACTGTGATGATAATGGTCTCCCGATCCTGCAGCGAACAGGTCTCCTCCACCAGTCTTCCTCTCAAGATGACTGGCTTTCCAGTGGGAATTGCAGCATTCTGGTCTCACCCAATTTCACTCCCATGTGGCTCCAGACAGTTCTCGTACATGCCCAAAAAAAAAAAGCCAGCAGCTACACATATTGCAGCTGTTGGTTTTTAATAATAGGACACTTACCTGTCCTGGAGTGCAGCGATGTCGGCACCTTACAGCTTCACGCCGGGAACCCTACTGCGCATGCGCGAGGCTCAGCTCCTCTCTCCTACTGGCCCGGCGACAGGAGGAGGGAGCCCTGCAGTGATGTCATGGGCCACGGTGCGGACTCTCGGAAGTGGGAACAGGATACCTGTTAAAGACAGGTATTCTGGCCCACCTCCCCGAAAGGTGCCAATTGTGGCACCGGAAGGAGAGAGGAGACAAATGAGCGGAAGTTCCACTTTTGGGTGGAACTCCGCTTTACGTATTCTCCCGTCCTCTGGTGATTTCTTCTGGACTTTGTAGTTTAGTCTCAGCTTCACTGTGGTGAAAAATTCTGCTTCCACCATACAAATCCCAGCAGTCTCTGCACTCCTATATTGGGACTGCACTCCTATATTGGGACTATGATTGTGCAGAGCTGCTAAACACTGCCATCTTGTGGTCAAATACAAATCTGCATTGCTGTATTTGTGCACAGTGTTACACAGGTTTAAAGTAAGTGACTCTTGATTAAAAAAAATATCTGAACTCTGTAAGCTGTGCCCAAAAAATGACAGCAGTAACGTGGTCTACCTGCAGTGGATCCCTTTTCATTTTTACGGATTTACCAGGTCTTCTTCTGCACTGTCTCTGGGCTTTTTCTCATGACAGAACAGTGAGCAGCACAGTAGTGATATTAAGAAATCTTTCTGCAAATCTTCTAGTAGTTAGAGGCAGCACTGCCCTAGATCTCACTTTGCAGATATACTGTATAGCTATGAGGCTCTAGGTACCGTTGTGCCTAAGCACACTCGCATACCAGGAAGCGTATTGCTATTTTTCTGGGGGGAATACAAAGGTTACATTTTTCAGGGCCCACTCAGTGGCGGGTGGTGCTCCCTTTTTTTGGGGGGGGGGGGCAAACAAGCCACCCCCCCCCCCCCCAGTTTGGTCTGTCAGTCAAACCCCCACACCCCCCGTAGAGAATACTAATCAACTATTGTCACACAACTGGGTGGGCTCGGGGCGCAGCCTCAGGCTTTATGTGCTTAAAGAAAAACCCCATTGAAATCCATGGAAACTGCAGCGCACCATGTACCCTGTTGTTTTTATGCATGTTTTTCTTTGTGCATTGTGGTGCATTGGCAGTGCATTCTAAATGAATAGACTGCATTAACCCAACACGTGCCATAACGCACTTCAACACACACGCAGTAATGCATTTCAGTTGAAAGTTCGAGTGTGAATAAGCTCTAAGGGAAACCTGAAATATATAGTTTGCCTTATGAAAATGCTATTTGCTTGACTGTTATGCTGGTCCAGTAGTTTCAATACTTTGAGTGACAGACCCAGAACAAGCATGTGGTCAGTGAAATTAGTAAAGTCAGAACTCCTGATCTGCATTCAAGGCCAGTGAATTGATAAATGGTAAACCCATTGATTGGGCTTGCAAGAAGGAGTTCAATGCTAACATTTGGAGCACGCATTTTAATTGGCACTTCATGAGTAAGCAAGTGGCACGTATTTCATTGAGTCCACCTGAGCCTTGATAAGGGTTTCAAGTCTTAAGGAGGGTTTGTACGCTCCGAGCACGGGCCGGATTGATTTCCTCAAAACTTTTTGATATTCCCCAATATTGCTCACAACCTTTTATGATAGTTGGTGGGGACTTCAATCTGGTCATGTCACCCACTAGAGACAGACAAACACTTTTTAGTCCTACCCCATCTAAAAGAGTACTGTCTCAAGCTAATGCCTTCCGTAAATGTATTAGGTCGCATAGACTTTTCGACTCATGAAGGATAAAACACCCCTCTGCTAAACAATTTACGTTTTACTCATAATATGTATTTTCGTCTAGATCATTTCTTTATTTCAGCCCCACTTATTCCCTATTTAGTCGATTCAGATATTTCTCCCATTACATGGTCAGACCATGCACCCATTATGCTAGATTTAATGTTATCTCAGACCTACACCAAATCCTGTCATTGGCGTTTCAATGATCACCTCTTGCAGTCTGAAGTTTCCCGCTCTACTCTAGCAAATAGTTTGAAAGAGTATTTTTTACTCAACACTGGTTCGGTGTCTCAGGTTTCTACACTGTGGGAGGCACACAAGGCCGTTTTCCGAGGTACATGTATTGCTGAGGGTTCTCGACTGAAGAGAGATAGAAATAACCTATTACAGTCCCTAATGTCTGCTCTGGTAACTGTGCCGTTTCAGCACTTTTGGGTGGTCCCACAGTGCTGAAACTACGCAAAGTCATTCAACTCAGAACAAATTAGATCAACAAAACTTGACAAAACAGCTAGATCCATGTTGTGGATGAAGCAAAAATTTTATGAATTCTCCAATAAACCCCACAGAATGCTAGTTAATAAGTTATGCCCTTGTCCGTTTAACTCCTTGCCCGACTTTCTTATACAACCAGACGGATCTAGAACTCATTGTCCTCGTGAGATGTCCAAAATTTTTGGCAACTTTTACAATAAACTGTATAATTGCCTGAATCCGGTGAATCTATTTGAATTTACCCAGGGAAATTTTGAGTCCTTTTTTTCCCAATATAAAGCTACCGAAACTATCTACAACGGATTTAGAAAGCTTAAATGTAGCAGTTACAGCTGAACTTTTTGCTATAATTAAAAATCTCCCATCACACAAAGCTCCTGGCCCAGACGGCTTGCCTTACTCATACTATAAATCTTTTATTGATATTTTATCTCCTCACATGTTAGGAAAGGATCCCTCCCTCCCGGATAACTACAGGCCCATAGCCCTCCTAAACTCAGACTACAAGATATTTACTAAGATTCTTGCTACCAGACTTTCTGTATTCATCCCCAAACTGATACACAGGGATCAGGTAGGTTTCGTCCTTGGGAGACATGCGGGAGATAACACCCGGCGTACAATAGATTTGATAGATCTCCTGGACAGAACCACCCGACCGGCATTGATCCTGAGTTTAGACGCACAAAAAGCTTTTGACAGGCTAAGTTGGCCCTATATGTTCGCCACCTTAAAGATATATGGTTTTGTTGGCCCTTTTTTTTACAGCTTTAGAAGCCTTATATTCCAATGTCTCTGCGCAAGTATAAATGTCGTCCTTCCTGTCTCCTGACATTCCCATGACAAATGGAACTCGACAGGGTTGCCCCCTTTCGCCATTGCTTTTTATTCTGTGCCTAGAACCCCTGGCTGAGTTTATCCGTGTTCACCCGGATATCAGTGGGGTGGTGATGAGACAGGGGGAATATAAATTATCGTTATTCGCAGACGACATTTTGCTCACAATCACTAACCCGCTGATATCCCTTCCCTCACTACATAAAGTATTGAACTCTTTTAGTGCTATTTCCGGGTACAAAATCAACACCTCTAAAACTGAAGCCCTTCCTATACACCTTCTATCGCCATTAATATCTCAACTCAAACAATCTTTCCCCTATAAATGGTGTAATACCTCTCTTAAATACGTAGGTGTATTACTTACCCCTTCTTCTTCCTCCCTATATGATACCAACTTCCCTCCCCTGATACTAGATATTAATAAATCTCTGTCGAACTGGACCAAATACCCCCTATCTCTCTTAGGCAGAATTAATGTTTTGAAAATGTCTATACTGCCTAGATTACTTTATTTTGAAACCCTCCCAGTAGCTGTACCTGCCACACAATTAAAAGCACTTCACAGAACTTTCCTGAAGTTTATATGGAATGGCGGAGCACACCGTATAGCAAGCTCAGTGTTGTTTGCCATTAGATCCAGAGGAGGTTTAGGAGCTCCTGACATCACTAAATATTATTATGCTACACATTTGAGGGCCATTACCTCTTGGTCTTCCTTACGTGCACCAAACCAATGGTCTGCTATTGAAAAGGGGGTACTTTACCCGGTCCACCCGGGATCCTTGGTTTGGGGCGCTCCCCCTGTTCTAAATCCTATATATAAACGTCAGTGTACTGGACCAATGATACTAACTCTAACTATATGGCGTAATTGCCTTAAACGCTTTTCCCTTATGTCTCCCTGCTCCCCTCTTATAAATGTATTATTTAACCCTCTTATTCCGGATAGTATGTCCTTGGGCAGGATTTTCCCATGGGTAAATGTTCATCTCTTTCAACTGAGGAACCTTGTTCATCCCATAACAAGGAAACTACATACCTTTACCATTTTAAGTGAGAAATTTGACCTTCCACCACATCTTTTCCACTTCTATATGCAAATTAGACATTTCTTTCATTCTAAATCACCATCCCTGACTCTAGATAAGCCTACTACTTTTGAATATCTGTGTGCTCAAGGCCCTCATCAATTGCATTTAATTTCCTGTATCTATAGTATCCTCCATGAGTCATTTCCCATCACAGAGACATTGCATCTTTATATGCGCAGGTGGTCTCATCTAGTGGGCCGTCCTGTTACAATACAGATGTGGGATAGAATCTGGTCCTCTACATTTAGATGTTCCAAATGTGTCACTCAGAGGGAGACAACCATTAAGATTCTCATGTTCTGGTACAGAACTCCCGATGTAATTCATAAGTATGACCCATCAGTCTCTCAGCATTGTTGGCGATGTGGAACTGATATAGGTTCACTGTTCCACATTTTTTGGCAGTGCTCCTTGACAAAAGGTGACTGGGGTGTCCCTTCCGGTGGATCCCTTGACCTATCTATTGGGCTTACCTCCATCAGGGATATCTAAAAAGACAAACAAATTATTATCCTACATATTACTAGCCGCCAGAAGACTTATCCCGTTATTCTGGTTATCCAATACTCCTCCTCCACGGTCCAGATTACTACATTTGGTGGCTGAGATTCGGACAATGGAGTTTTTGACGGCCTCGGTACACGATTGTGTCTCCAAATTTACTGAAATATGGGAACCATGGGATCTTTCGGAGTACGGGACCCCCATGTCGCCAGGTACACCCTAATCTTAATTCAACCCTATACTACCTGTGTATATGGCCTGAACTGATCTCAAGGGTCCAGACTCCCTCCAATATTATGCTTATTATACACACCATAGGGAATTGATCTACTATATTTATGTGTTTTGTTACTGTGAACACTTTTTGTTACCTATATTTGTTACTACTTTGTTTTCCTTTTTTTTCTATTATGATTGCTGTATAATGCACAATACATTGATAATGTAATGCTCATTTGTTACAACTTTGTACTTAATCTTTTGAAAACCAATAAAAAATACAATTATAAAAAAAAAGTCTTAAGGAGGGAGTGTGGGGTGTGTGTGTGTGTGGTGTGTGTGTGTGTGTGTGTTTTTTTTTTTTTTTCTTATGTGATCATTTCATGAATCATTTAAGCATTCTGGTTACCCACTAAACTCATTCAATAATTGTTTTTTGCATTTGATTGAACAAACAAGTCTTTAAGTCCCAGCATCTCTTGGATATGTTGATTTTGTAAGTAGAGTGGTAAAGCACTGTATATCATAAATAATTGCAATTTATTTTATTAAAATATCTGTTTCCCCTTTTTTACCCTTTTTTGCATCCCTATGCTGCAGATCTTCTGCAGCCACTTCATGCATGCACTCTAGTAAAGGGAACATGGTCTTTTGACCAGTCCTGTGATATCATAGGTCCTCTGATTGCCCCACATCAGTGGTAAGCAGTCAATGGGTGTCCAGACCAACCATGGGATCTATCTCTTCCCTCACTGAATACATGTTAGCTTACTATGCGCAATCTCTCCAGCTTGGCTAATACATTTGGGAGACACTGACACCTTTGTTCATGTACAGTGACATTTCCTCTGCAAAAGGGATTCCCTAACCCACTATACTCAACCTTGCCTGCGATCTCCCACTGCTGCCCCTTTTGCAGCCGGTGGCATTACTTGGTCCTTTAGGGCAGTGTTTCTCAACTCCAGTCCTCAGGGCGCCCCAACAGGTCATGTTTTCAGGATTTCCCTCAGATGAACAGCTGTGGTAATTACTAAGGCAGTGAAACTGGTCAAATCACCTGTGCATAATAATGGGAAGCCTGAACACATGGCCTGTTGGGGCGCCTTGAGGACTGGAGTTGAGAAACACTGCTTTAGGGTATAGGAAAGCATGTGACAACCTTGTCGTGACCGTGCTCAGGTCTAGCAATGATGTCACAACGCCTATTAGCATCAACACTATTAATACCAGCTGCAACAGAGGAAAGGGCAGTGAGGAAGCACTGGCAAGGTAAGTATCTGTAAGTTGGGGAGCCCCTTTGCAGTGATACTGTCAATTTTGCCATGCATGAGTAAGGTGACATTGCCTCTTTAACATGTTATCAATGTTAAAACCTATATAAGATTTTAGTGAGGTGGGTTTACATATACTGTACTTTCAAAATAAATCATGATGTGCTATATCTATTTACTGATATTTATATTAACTTATTTTTTTTCCTTATTTTCTGTTTTTCAGATGAACTGCAACAAATAATCAGTGATGCAGCCAATCAAGCTAGGAAGTCCATTCTTGGGCCATTTTATCCAAGCTTTAATCTACATACCATTATAAAGGAGACTCTGCCTAGATTTGTGCCAGAAAACGCACATCACCTAGCAAGTGGAAGGCTTCATGTTGCTCTTACACGACTGTCAGATGGAAAAACTATACTGGTCTCTGATTTCAACTCCAAGGAAGAAGTTATACAGGTAGAAATATATTATGCTGCCCTGATGTATTTGTTTTATACAGGCTACACAAGTTTTAAGCCAATTTTATTATATGAAGCTCCTTAGAAAATTTGGTATGTGAGTGTATAAGAAATGACACTTTGCTACAATGTAAAGTAGTGAATGCACAGCTTGCATTACAGTGTAAATTTGCTGTCCCCTCAAAATAAATCAACACACAGCCATTCATAAACCACTGGCAACAAAAGTGAGTAAGTGAGTATACCCCTAAGTGAAAATGTCAGGTGGGCCCAAAGTGTCACTATTTTGTGTGGCCACCATTTTCCAGCACTGCCTTAACCCTCTTGGGAATGGAGTTCACCAGAGCTTCACAGGTTGCCACTGGAGTCCTCCTCCATAACGACATCACAACATCACAGAGCTGGTTGATGTTAGAGACCTTGCGCTCCTCCACCTTCTGTTTGAGGATGTCCCACAGACGCTCAATAGGGTTTAGGTCTGGAGACATGCTTGGCCAGTCCATCACTTTTACCCTTAGCTTCTTTAGCAAGGCATTGGTTGTCTTGGAGGTGTGTTTGGGGTCATTATCATGTTGGAATACTGCCCTGCGGCCCCCGTCTTCGAAGGGAGGGGATCATGCTCTGCTTCAGTATGTCACAGTACATGTTGGCATTCATGGTTCCCTCAGTGAACTGTAGCTCCCCAGTGCCGGCAGTACTCATGCAGCCCCAGACCATGACACTCCCACCACCATGCTTGACTGTAGGCAAAACACACTTGTCTTTGTACTCCTCACCTGGTTGCCGCCACACACGCTTGACACGATCTGAACCAAATAAGTCTATCTTGGTTTTATCAGACCATGGGACATAGTTCCAGTAATCCATGTCCTTAGTCTGCTTGTCTTCAGCAAACTGTTTGTGGGCTTTCTTGTGCATCATCTTTAGAAGAGGCTTCTTTCTGGGATGACAGCCATGCAGACCAATTTGATGCAGTGTGCGGCGTATGGTCTGAGCACTGATAGGCTGACCCCCCACCCCTTCAACCTCTGCAGCAATGCTGGCAGCACTCATACGTCTATTTCCCAAAGACATCCTCTGGATATGACGCTGAGCACGTGCACTTAACTTCTTTGGTCCACCATGGCGAGGCCTGTTCTGAGTGGAACTTGTGTTGTCACATGAAAAGAGCTCTGTATTGTTTACATTGTAAGAGCTCTGTCCTGTCTTCCTCCTTGCCAATCAGCAGATCCCAGCAATTAATTTATTGACTGGCACCCGCTGATCGGTTTGTGATGTGACTAACCATGGCACAACTGGTGTGCCCCCTACCCAGAAGTGCTGGATCATGTACTAGGTACATCATCCGGCACAGGAGAGCTGCTCTATCACCATACTCCTGGTTTGGGGACATCGAGAGAGAGAGAGAGAGACCCCACCCCACAGGTTTATGCTTTGAACCTTAGCTGAAACATTGCACTTACAAAGCTACTTCAACAAGCCCAGGATACATTGCTTTTTTATGTCTGTAAACAAATGTTTTGCCTTTCATTTCTATTTTAAATTGAATAGGTTTGTTTTTACAAGGTAATCGTTTTACAATCACTTTAGGGCCCATGCACACAAGCAGTTTGGCTCTTACGGTGTAAAAAGTTGGTGTTTTATGCACCCAGGAGACACAGGTTACAGCCCACTCCCAGCAACCAGTCAAAAATCAATGGCTGGCTGAAGTATGCAGCGCTAGATGCTGTTCTGAGCAATACTCCCATTTAGGCCTATCTGCCTGAATGCATACAACCTTAATTGCAAGTACCACATAAAACAGTGTACATCCACATGCAGCTGCTGCAAATTTTAGCCTGTCATCGATTTTGACTGGCTGCTGGTAATGGGCTAAACACTGAACCTGTTCCTCCCTTGTGCCCCAAAACCCCTGTTTTATGCTTTACAAACCAATCCACCCTTGTGCATGAGCCCCAACAAGAGCAATTGAAACAAATCAATGCAATCTAAAGGCTAGCAGGAATTTTTTTTATGTAAGCAGACATCACAACCTCCAAAAACTCATTTCAGGGAGGTGACGCTTCACGCCGGTGTCACCTCCCTGAAATGGGGAGCACACAGCAGGGTGCATCATGGGGCAGACAATAGAGCACATCATGGGGTACATAGCAGGGCACGAGACACATCATGGGTTACACAGCAGTGCACATCATGGGGCACACAGCAGGATACAGACAAGACATAAGACAGAGCGGCCATACTCCATTTGACCGCTCGGGCTGCTCTGTCTTTTGTCTGTGGCCAGGGGAGAGGGCGGGACAGAGCCAGGAGCTCTCCGCTGGTGGACACTGATGGGCTGCACTAGTAGGCACTGATGAGGTGGCACCAGGGGCAGACTGACCATTCGGGCACTTCCCGAGGGCCTGTGGCCAATATGGGGCCCCATGATTGCGATCCACCCGTCAATCACAGCTAGTTGACAGGTAGATCTGGTCCCTGCAAGGAGGCTGTCATTAGACCTCTCGTCCGCCCCTGGTGCAGCCTCAGTGTCCACCAGTGGAGCTCTCCCCTGGTCACGGACAGAAGACAGAGCAGCCGCTGCGGCCGTACTCCATTTAGCCACTCGGGCTGCTCTGTCTGTGGCTGAGTGACAGGCCCAGCTGGGAGATCGCCAGGTGCTTGCGTGTGTCCGCGAGCTCGCAGTCAAATGCGGGAGACTCGCAGGAGACTTGGGATGTCTGTGAAAGGCAAGCACTGAAGCCAACTGAGACTTTTTAAATTGCACTCCTGACATGTTTTGTGCCACCTACTGGGGCTTAGTCACAGAAAACCTCTGTGATCAAGCCCCAGTAGGCGGAGCAAAACATGTCAGGGGTCATGGCCGGATCAGCACTGACCATTCATAGCCATATCCACCTGAAGCACTGCGTTAGTTTTGAGTGGCGTCTTACCCCACATTTGCCCATTTGGACATTCCCCACTATTCCTGTTCTGGTGGCGATTCAGAATTTTGGCTCTCCCATCACTTTCAGTCCCAGTAATAATGGTTAGTGGTCACCAAGACTAATGGTATCTATTAGCTTATCCACAGTCTAGGGTTGCTACCTCATCCCTTTAAACCCCAACACATATTAATTACACAGGTTCTGAGGCTAATTTAATGCAGATAAGGCTCTACTGTAAGTAAGTTTAATTACCACCTTAATAAGCCACAGAACCCATGTAATTAATATGTGTTCAGACTTAAAGGGATGAGGTGGCAACCCTACCATGGTCACACTCCTGACTTCTCAAAGTACAGTGCAGGGTTTACAGGGTCAGTACACAGCATTGCACATGATAACCTACACGTGACATAACCATCCACAAACTGGAACTTTGAGAGGAAAGCAAGGTAAGTGCAAGGTAAGTAATAATGCCTCTTACTGTACCCCTCAGATATAACAATCATTTAACCCTTGCAGTGCTGATTTGGGGGGGTAGATTTTCCTATTCCTGGATTTGTGCTTTAGGACAATCTGCTCAGTTCACCTATACTTCTGCCAAGATGGTATACCCTTTACTAAGAAAAAATTGTTACTGATTGTATCATTACAGGCTTTGATCTGTAGCTGTTTTGTTCCCTTTTACTGTGGCCTGGTCCCTCCTTCATTCCGAGGAGTGGTAAGTTATAGCAATTTCTTTATAAGATATGAAACCCAATTTATTGACTGCAAATGTATACATTTTTTACTGGAAAGTATGTGATATTCTCTTAGGAAGTATTGTTTGCACACATATCATCATTTTGGAAATTTTCTGCAATGTACTCAGACATGGAGGGGATAAACCCAGCCCCTAGGGTTGATAGAACCTGGGACTAGGTCTATAGCATATAATCATAGGGTTTGTGGGGAGGAAGTTGGTCCCCCTTATGTTTGGAACACACATCCAGAAAGAGTAGTGTGTTGGCACCAAGGAAGAAACCGCAGCCGATGCCACTGGAAGGGTTTTAACTGCAACCACCATGCCTAGGCATCTGGTGTGACAGGGGCCCCCAGGATAACAAATAAGGACCAGACCATTGATTATTGGGGAATGCTATTGAAGCCAATAAAGACCCAGGACTAACTTGGAGGTAGCCAGCGGTAACACCAAAAAGTAGATGGATTCCTGGTGAAGCACTCCCACCGACCTCTTGATGGGAGTGGTGCAGGAACAAACTGGGCCCGAAGCCAGAATGGTTCCATCAATGTCCGAAACTCAAAGGATTTGAGGAAGGGGTCCTGTGGTCCAAGAAAATTCCTTTACCAGGGATGCAGAGATAATACTGTCCACTTTACCAGAGTCAACAAATGCTTCCATTAAGTCCGTGGAAGTGGGAAAATGAAACTGAACAGTAATAGTTGGACGTGGACTTGAGGGGCAAGAATAACGGTCTAGCATACCCCCCTCTAGATATACTAGCCTCTGAAGTTTCCCGGCGGCTGTGGGCACTGTTTCAAGAAATATCCACAGTAGATGCACATTCCCTGAGTTCAATAACAGTACCTTTTATTCAATGGATAGGCATGAATAGCCTAGTTGCATGGGCTCTACTTGTGAGGAGTCATTAGGAGATATTAAGGGGTGTGGGAAAGTTGGAGCCAGATGAGGAGCCAAGGATTTGTGCTGCTTGGCCCTTTCCTGGGAGTGCTCCTGGAAACGGGTGTCGCTCTGGATGGCCAAAAAAATCAAGATTTTCCAGGATGGTAGGAATTAAGCGACCTGCCAACTCATCTTTGTTAAGTTCCGCCAAACCTTGCCAGAAGGATGCCGTAAGCGCTTCATTGTTCCAGGAAAGTTCAGCTGCTAGGGTGCGGAACTGAATATCCTACTGTCCAACAGTGAGGGTGCCCTAATGGAGGCGAAGAAGCACACCTGCAGCGGAGGATGCATAGCCTGGCTTATCAAAAACCTTTTTAAAGAGAACAAGAAATGCCATGATATCATTGGTTACTGCATCAACCTTTTCCCAGCATGGAGAGGCCCAAGTCAAAGCCTCTCCAGAAAGCAGAGAAATCACGTATGTGACCTTGGCCCAACCAGAAGGAAAATTCTGCGGCTGTAACTCAAAGTGAATGTTACATTGGTTAACAAACCCACGGCAGGCCTTCAGATCTCCACAGAATCGCAGTGGGGCCGGAAGATGAAGCATGGATGTCACTACCGGCATGGTTTGCTGTGGCTGCCTAAGGTAAGTCTGCAGGCGCTGGAAGCAAAGCTTGGAGTTGATCTAAATGAGTGGTTAGGGTCTGCAGATGACAAATACCTTGAACACCTAGATTCTTGAGCACTGAGCCTTTGGAGAAGTCACTCCTTGAAACCCGCAGGTGATAAGGATTCGTCTGTCATGGTTTGAGTAAACTGTCACAATCAAAGGGTAAGACCACTCAAGATTTAGCAGGCCAGTGGAACAACTAAACAGGTGTACAGATGCGGGAGCAGGGTTACCGCATGCAAACTGAGGTGTGCCAAAGTCGCAGGATCTAAGGAGCCACCCTGAGTCAGACCCACTTGAGGCATGCATGTTGCACTGCAAGGCAGCCCCCAGGTTGCGGTTCTCTAGCACACATGTGCGGCACAGGGCAACCAGATAGCACTCTGGAAGGACACGGGATAGGCACAGGAACCAAGGAAACCTACTGCAGCTAGCTAATAAGGAAAGCCAGTGGAGAAGATGCAGGGAGCAGGCGTAAAGCGCAGGAGAGAGGGGGATGCTGAGCAAGGGTGCAGAGAGAATCAGCAAGCTGCAAAGGCTGCAGGCAAGCAACAACAAGAAACAATGCAGAGAAAGACACGCACAACAGGAAATGAAGGGATCCGTGGACAGAAACTAAAGGAAATAGAACTGCACAGCCAGAGGGAAAACACTGAGAACAAAGACATCATCAAAAAACACAAAGAATATTCACATGGTGGCGAACATCACAAGAACAAAGGGGTCCAGCTTCCACGTGAGGACACATTGCTCAAACACTAACACACAGGTGCAAAGGCTTAATAATACCTAGGTTCAGAGCAGATAGGCAGAACCCCAAGAAACTCGGACAGAAGACAAAACCCGGTGCCGGATCGATGTGCACGGAAGCGCGACACCATGTTAATATCTCCCCAGCCAATCCCTGGTCAATATGGCAGGTGACCAGTAGGGGGCTGAGGGAGGTATAAATAGGCCAGAGTCCAGAGCAGAAGTCTCTTGTTCCTGGGGGAGTAAGACCCAGCCTGAGGGCTGTGGCATCCCTGTTAAGTTTGTGGAACTACAAGCACTTTTGTGGGGTCCCAGCTCTACAGTTTGGCTGGGGGATCTCTGTTCTATTCTCCTGGAGCATTCCCAGAAAGCCGCTCAAGGAGCCAGGACACAAGCTGCTAGAGTACTTAAGTTGATTGACCCTGCACATGGCTGCCTGGAGCTCAGGAAACTGAGCACCAGTCTTCTGGATTTAAAGTCTTTCCTTAGCTTTCTTGAGAGATCCCTAGGCTCACCTTCACCCTATCCAAGTTTTATCCAAAATAAAAACCACAAAAAAGTTAGTGAATGGAAAATGGCTTGTGCCTGACTGTAGTGTGTATCAGGGAATAAAACCTGGGATCAAACCGCCAGACCAATCCAGTCTGTGAGCTACATTCGGCTTGCAGGTGAACCCCCACTTTCACAGTGCAGGAACACTTGAACAACTTGCATCTCCTACATTTTGAAGCAGTAGATGGTATCCTAGGGCTACATACTGAAATTTTTCCTGCCCCATCAACAGATTCTCCCCTCCAAACTCCTTGTGTTATCCCACAGTTTAACAGATCTCTATCATGACCTATCAGGTCTTCAAAATCTGTTATTGCCCCTAGTTCCTGTGTGAGAATGGGTTCAGCTTTTTACATTCTACTTGCTCATCATTCTTAAACCCAAGGTTGCTCAGTCTTGGATGTCCACATGTCTCTGACTGTCTGTTTTTGAATCTCGAATTTTAATTGTTGGGCACCTACCTACTAGTTTGTGGCTCTGCCCATTTGGCCTATCACTGTACCAGATGTTCACCAGTAGTAGCCCTGCTATACTCTGTGGGATGCTTGGACAATCTGCTGTTGAGGGAATAGTTGGGGCTGGCTCTGTAGGGCAGTTTAACTTGACAGTTTTTAGAAGTTTGTAGCAGTTCAAGTGGACCCTGACCCTTCAAAAATCTTTGCTGGCACAGACTTTTCATTTGACATATCTGGGGTAGTCCCGAAAGCAACTTAGAAGTGCTTGGAATTCAAATTTTATCCTTCCACTCCAAATCTCTGAAAAGCAGCATTCTGTTGTAATGGGACACATTTTTCCAGTGCCTGAACAGATCTATTTTTTTTTTTTTTTTTTTTTTTGGTATAAAAATCAGGCTGCCCCTCTCCTAGTGGCCTCTGGAGTTTGGGTACTCCTTCAATCTCATATTTTGTTAGATCCTTATGATGGATCCTCCTAACCTGTTGCAGCAGGACTGTCCTCCGGAAAACAGTTGGGCCCCAAGTGAGGTCTCATGTACTTGCAAACCTAAGCAGCTGCATCTGATTAGGGTCACAGGCAGCCGGAATTAACCATGTTACTGTAGGCAGGCAGTGGAACTGAACAAGAGACTGGATGATCCTTTGTTCTTTTCAAGGTTGAATGGTGGCAGGAATGGTGGTGCATGCATGCACAACACTTCACCTAGTGGTTGCTGTAAGCGTTCTGTTCCCTCCAGCCTTACCAGTACCATGGTAAGATGACAGGGGCGGAAATTTTAAAATGACACATTTAATGCAGTACAGTATGTTCAAGAGAACTGTAAAAGGATTTTTTTTTTTTTTTTTTTTTCTGGACTATGCAAGTCTTTTCACTTTTTTTTTTTTTTTTGTGTGTGTGTGTGTGTGTGTGTGTATATGACCAGCCTGATGTATCTGCTTTACTTTAACAATTATGCCCCGTACACACGGTCGGACTTTGTTCGGACATTCCGACAACAAAATCCATGGATTTTTTCCGACGGATGTTGGCTCAAACTTGTCTTGCATACACACGGTCACACAAAGTTGTCGGAAAATCCGATCGTTCTGAACGCGGTGACGTAAAACACGTACGTTGGGACTATAAACGGGGCAGTGGCCAATAGCTTTCATCTCTTTATTTATTCTGAGCATGCGTGGCACTTTGTCCGTCGGATTTGTGTGCACACGATCGGAATTTCCGACAACGGATTTTGTTGTCGGAAAATTTTATATCCTGCTCTCAAACTATGTGTGATGGAGCCTACACACGGTTGGAATTTCCGACAACAAGGTCCTATCACACATTTTCTGTCGGAAAATCCGACCGTGTGTACTGGGCATTAGAGTATACGTTGGTGATATATTGCCATCTAATGGATAAACAAATGCATTTATTACACATTTGAGGGGAAACAGTTATATTGTCTTACATGGCTGTATAGTCTTTTGAAATTTTGTATAACCATATGTGTAAAGAGATCAGCAATAAAGGATCAGATTCATTGTTTTCCATGATTTAAATCTCTTTTGATAATGCTGGAAATACAGAAAAAAAGCTGTTTAGCTGGTAAAAATCTGGTGTGTTCCTAACTTTCTCTTTCCACAGGCAATTCTGCCTTTGCTGGACTGCAAAAACACCTCCTCCTCTCTCCTCCATAACCTAAGGGAGGGATGTTTTCTAATGCAAAAAAGATTGTTTGGTCACTACATGGAATTTCAGTGCAGCAGAGGCAGAATTTTCTGTTCCAACAGGAAATTAAAAGCTCACTGAATTTCTGGCAGGGTCAACATTTTTCTGTGCTTGCAGCAACTTTAAAAAATAAAATATAGAGGAAAAATGTTTATACTATGATCCTATTTACACATATGTTTATACAAGTTTGAAATGGCTATGCAGTCATGTAAGACAGTAGGATGGTTTCCCTTTAAATGTACTGCATTAAATTTATGTTTGTCCACTAGATGGCAGTACATCATCATGCAAAGCATACCAATTTGTGGATATACATTAGTGATATTCTCCAGAAGGGCTCCAATGTCATGTAAAAGCAGAATACTACTGTAAAATGTTGAACAATTGAAATAATTAAAAATGACCAAGTAAGTTCACTTACTTTATTTGAAAATATGCAAAATAAACAAATGACGGTCACAAGTTAAGGTGTGTGTATTACTGTTATCCTCTTGCCGACCACCTACCTTAGAAGTATGGCGGAAAAGCATGTTCTTTGCTGCATCGCGTATCTGATGCGTAATCCAGCACTTCTGAGTAGGGGGCGCACACACGCATGCCGCCCTGGCTGTGCTGTGATTAGTTACAACACAAGGCGATCAACAGGTGCTGGCCAATTATTGATCGCCTGCCCCTACTGATTGGCTCCATCATTCAGGGTAGGGAGTTCTGTGTTGTAAACAACACAGAGCTTTGAATACTGACAGGTGATTTTGCTGTTTTTTAATTCCCTGCAAAGTTGTGATTGCACCTTGTAGGACTCCTTCCTAGGAAGCTGTTACCTGTCATTGGAGTAAGTCAGCAGAATACAGTGATCCAACAATTGCCCCAAAAAAAAAAACTTCATAAAAGTACACAAGGCTTGTGTAGTATGACCAGTCCTCCCCTTGATGCCCATTCCCGGCTGTCAAAATGACAGTGAGAAGTTGTTGTGAAAATACAGCAGGTGTAAAAGCTACTACTGTCAAAATACAGACCAGTATTAACATTGTTCAGGGCTCTAGAAATACAAAGTGGTAATGTTTCACTCATCTGCAGATCAAAGTCAATGACATCAACCGGACAAGTAAATGTTTTCTTTGTTTAACTCTTAGTTTACCAAAATCGGCTCCAAGTAACTCCTTTTCCCCTTCTACTTAACTAATATATTTTTGCTGATTTTTTTTTTTTTTTTCCCTTTTTTTTATCTCTATAAACATTACTAATTATTTTCTATTTTCATAGTATTGTTAATTGTGCTTTTTTTTAATTCAACAATAAAAAAAAAATAATCGTCAAAAAAATTTTTTTTTTTATGTAATATTTGTTTTGTTAGATAGTGACAATGTTCTTACAGATAATCAGGCCCGTAGCCAGTGGGGGCTGGTACTCAATTTTTTTTTTTTGGGGGGGGGGGGGGTGCAAACAACCTGAAATTCTGAAAAAAAAACATCCATAGCAGCCACTGTGCCCATCCATTGCAGCCACTGTGAGAGCCAACACAATTGAATCAGGGTAGATTATCAGTTCTGCAGCCTGATAGCTATAAACGGTTTCCTTATATGCAAGAACAGCAAGCTGTGTGGAGGAAGAAAAGGTTTGCCTTTCCTTAGGATACAGACGGCTAATAATTTCCTGCATGCAGATTTGTCCACATACAGTGCCTTGGAAAAGTATTCATACCCCTTGACATTTTCCACATTTTGTCATGTTGCAACCAAAAACATGTATTTTATTGGGATTTTATGTGATAGACCAACACAAAGTGCCACATAATTGTGACGTGGAAGGAAAATGATAAATGGTTTTCCAAATTTTTTACAAATCATAATCTGAAAAGTGTGGTGTGCATTTGTATTCAGCCCTCTTTTTTACTCTGATACCCTTAACTAAAATCTAGTGGGCCAATTGCCTTCAGAAGTCACCTAATTATTAAATAGAGTCTACCTGTGTGTAATTTAATCTCAGTATAAATACAGCTGTTCTGTGAAGCCCTAAAAGGTTTGTTTGAGAACCTTTAGTGAACAAACAGCATCATGAAGACCAAGGAACACACCGAACAGGTCAAGGATAAAGTTGTGGGGTTAGGTTATAAAAATAAAAAATAAAAATTTTCCAAGCTTTGAACATCTCAGGGAGCACTGTTCAATCCATCATCCGAAAATGGAAATAGTATGGCACAACTGCAAACCTACCAAGACATGGCCGTCCACCTAAATTAACAGGCTGGGCAAGACAAGCATTAATCAAAAAAGCAACCAAGAGTCCCATAGTAACTCTGGAGGAGCTGCAAAAATCCACAGCTCAGGTGGGAGAATCTGTCCACAGGACAACTATTTAGTCATGGGCTTCACAAATCTGACCTTTTAAAGAGTGGCAAGAAGAAAGCCATTTTCAAGGTAAACCATCGGATGTCCCATTTGCAGCTTGCGAGAAGCCATGTGGGGGACACAGCATATGTGGAAGATGCTCTAGTCAGATGAGACCAAAATTAAACTTTTTGGCCTAAAAGCAAAACACTGTGGCAGAAAACTAACACTGTACATCACCCTGAACACACCATCCCCACCGTAAAACATGGTGGTGGCAGCATCATGTTGTGGGGATGCTTTTCTTCAGCAGGGACAGGGAAGCTGGTCAGAGTTGATAGGAAGATGGATGGAGCCAAATACAGGACAATTGAGATGGGGCAAAGGTTCACCTTCCAGCAGGACAAAGACCCTAAACATACAGTCAGAGCTTCAATGGAATGGTTTATATCAAACATATTCATGTGTTAGAATGGACCAGTCAAAGTCCAGACCTAAATCCAATAGAGAATCTGTGGCAAGACTTGAAAATTGCTGTTCAGATGCTCTCCATTCAATCTGACAGGGCTTGAGCTATTTTGCAAGGAAGAACGGGCAAATATTTCACTCTCCTAAATGTGCAAAGCTGGTAGAGACATAACCAAAAAGAATTGTAGCGAAAGGTGATTCTACAAAGTATTGACTCAGGGGGGGCTGAATACAAATGTACGCCACACTTTTCACATATTTATTTGTAAAAAAAAATTGAAAACCATTTTATAATTTTTCTTCCACTTCACAATTATGTGCCACTTTGTGTTGGGCTATCACATAAAATCCCAGTAAAATACATTTACATTCTTGGTTGTAACATTACAATATGTGGAAAATTTACATTTAGATTTTCTTGCTATTTAAAGTAACTTCTTTATGCTCTGTTTACCACTTTAATCATTAGCATTTCTTTTCTGTTTTTTTTTTCCACAGCGGTATATTGATGGGGGATTATCAAACTTCCAACCGTTTTACGATCTACAGTCCACCATAACTGTGTCACCTTTCACTGGAGAGATTGACATTTGCCCTCGAGACTGCCCTGTCGGCCATTTATGCCTTCATATTTTTAATACCAGCTTTCAGCTGTCTGTTCAAAATCTGTGCAGAGTGAGCTACTCCTTATTCCCACCTCCGCCCTATGTAAGTACTATTAAACTACCTAATAGCTTCTACTGCATTCAAATGAATTAGCCTCTCTGCGTTACTACCAGAATTGATGTATGGGAAGAGCACCAGTGTCGGGGGAAAAAAATAGCAAAGTAACACATTTCTATTTTTTTGGGTTTCCAGCTCTGACTCTCAATAGAGGTTTCTCTTAAACAATTTCCCCCTCTAGTTTCTGGGACAGCAAGTGTCTTTGCCTTTTTATAACTCCATTACCTTCAGAGATGGATGAGAAAGTGTACTTGTTCACACCAGATGCAGTCCAGTGCATTTTTATTCTGCATCAAGAACGGATGGACAGTGTCTAACTTTGATTACAATTACCTAGTTCACACCAGTACAGCGCATTCTAGTGCAGTCAACACAAGTAGAATGCTGCATTGTTTCAGTATACAACACATCTGGAAAGTGGCAAAACGCATTGAGATGCATCAAACACTCATGCAGAAACACATCTGGAACACATAAATTGTGGTGATCTGGCCATCAGGCTTGCACAGAATCTATACAGTGACAGATTTTGCCTGCCAATCAGCAATAGAGTTAACTTCCCTATATAAACTTCAGAAATGGTATTACATTCAAAACTGGAAACTACAAGATTTGGCGCAGCTTCTGGAAAGAGTGAAACCTAGCAACTGACTTTTGGTTGATGCTTTTGATAGACCTAGTACAAGTACTGGTGCACTCAATCACTGCTATGAGATCATTATGGTTACGCCACTGGAGGGCATGTGGAACTTCTACACAAGCCTTCGACATTTCCTATAATGGGAGGTTATTGTTTGACCAAACACTGAACAATGCAATTAAGCGAATGATAGGAAGAAATGTCTGGACTGTGGCCACAGACTAGTAAGAGGAATCCGCCATCCTTCACTCAAGCCTACTGAACTTCAGAAGGTGCAGGAGGCCAATCCTTATAGGACAGGCTGCAGATTTAACAGATCACAGTGGAGGTGTCTTTTGACATGAAATCAAGTCCAGAGCAATCTGCTAAGATGACTGTAAAGTATTTTTGCGTCCAACCGGTCTCTCTTCCAGTTGGGACCAGGGGGCCTGAGTAAAGTTGATGTTTGCAACCTCCTTCTGGGGGGTTTGAACGAAAATCATCAAAGACCAATGGGTCCAGAAGACAGGGGGGAGTACAATGGAGAATTCCAAAGTTGACCACTGAATTAATTTAATTTATGTTCAACAGATCTCAGAAGAGAAAATGTTTGCAAGATTTTTATACTGTTACAAGGCCATCATGCCAGTGATGCCGAAAACATAAAATAATTCTGGGAGCCTTTTTCCCCAGTTTTTCTAGTACTTAAGGCAGGAGCCTTCTAGCCTGTTTCAGTTTGAAGGAATCTAACGTGTTCATACACACCAAGAGGTTTAAGGAGTCTGCATGGAGTCCATGCAGACAGTCACAGGAACAGTTCAGCAAGAGGACCAGTTGGTATCAATCGACCGGCCGAATCATACTTCCATGTACCGATCAATTCCGAGCACCAGAGGTGTGTGAGATTTGCGGTGGCCAGATGTCACTTCCAGTTCAGGTGTCTGCCTTTTACAGAATTGGCACAGCCCCAGGAATCTCTGTGAAGATCTTGTTGGCAGTGGTGGTACCTTGGGCCAGGTGGCACATGAGGGCGTTTTCAAGTTGCCTTCTTTAACCTATGAGCTGGGCTGCCCATGCATCAGAAAATCTTTGTGCCTATACAAATTCAACAAGAACTGGAATTTTGAACACTGTGGAACTGTGCTTCTTTCGGAGGCATGCCTCTCAGCCCAGGATGATTCTGATGCTAGTTTCTGGGGCTGGGGAGTCCACAAACTGAAGATACAAGTGCAAGGCCATTGGAACGCTGTGAAGCGCAGACTCCCCAAGTATCTTGAATGGAAGGAAGTCTTTTCTAGCATTGCAAGCCTTTCAGGGTCTTCAAGGGGGCTGAGTAAGGTTGACAACAAGACAGTAGTAGCCTACATTGCATGTCAAGGGGACACCAAAAGTCTTTTCTTGTTACATCTTGCAAAGAAATGTTTCATGGGGCAGAGAACCACTTAATCAGTTAACCACTTAAGGACCGAGCCTCTTTTTGAGATGTGGTGTTTACAAGTTAAAAACAGTTTTTTTTTTTTTTTTTTTTTTTTTTTTTTTGCTAGAAAATTACTTCGAACCCCCAAACATTATACATTTTTATTTCTAACACCCTAGAGAATAAAATGGTGGTCATTGCAATACTTTCTGTCACACCGTATTTGCGCAGCGGTCTTACAAGAGCACTTTTTTTGGAAAATTAACACTTTTTTTAATTAAAAAAATAAGACAACAGTAAAGTTAGCCCAATTTTTTTTTTTTTTTTTAATATAAATTGTGAAAGATAATGTTATGCCGAGTAAATTGATACCCAACATGTCACGCTTCAAAATCGCACCCACTCGTGGAATGGCAACAAACTTTTACCCTTAATCTCCATAAGTGACGTTTAAAAAATTCTACAGATTTGCATATTTTACACTTCTTCTTTTTTTTTTTTTTTACACTTTTTTTTTTTTTTTTTTTTTACACTTTTTAAAAAAAAAAAAAAAAAAAAAAGTGTCACTTTTATTCCTATTAAAAGGAATGTAAACATAAAAAAAAATGGCCATTTTAAGAGCTATGGGCAGAAGTGACATTTTGACGTCGCTTCCGCCCTGCAATGTTATGGAGATGGGTGGAGGCCATCTTCCCCCTCACTCGTCTCCATACCCAGCAAGGGTGAAGATCCGATTGCATCTGCCGCTGGCGACGGCCCCAGTAAGCGGCGGGAGGGGGGCCCCCTCTCCCGCCGCCAATAAAAGTGATCTCGCGGTGAGTCCGCTGCAAACTCTTATCGGAAAGCAGACCGTCGGCTGAAGAAGAGGATACCAGGGTTATGGCAGCTAGCTGCTGCCATAACGATATTCCTCTTCAAAATAAGGACGTATATCGGCATGCAGCAGTCCGGAAGTGGTTAAGGTTGGTGTTCTTGCCAGGGAAGCAAAATCAAATTATTGGTTCGGTTAGGCAGAATAATTTTTGAACAAGTGCCTCATACCAATATTGTAAAACAGTTATTGTATCAACACGGAGTGGTACTGTGGATACTATAGGTATAAGGTGCCACGTCCCATTTATATTGGAAAATGTTTGATAAGGAGAGCTTGGACTTTTTAGGCACAACAACACAAAGGTTACAAAAATATAAATTTAGAGAAAATGACAAACCTTGTATAAAAACACACTGATAAAAATAACCAAGAAGGGAATATAGCACTAAATATAACTGACTTATTGCTACATGGAATCTGACAACAAATTAATTTGCTGTATAGTAATGGTGAATCCAAGAATACAGTTATATTGCAGTGAATTACTATCTTGCATAAAGCAAGATATTAAAAAACGGAATTGAATGTAAGGAAAAAAACAACCTGTTCAGTTAACAATAACCTTCCTTTGGTATGAAGTCAGCTAAGGTAAAGCCATACTTCTGTCCTGTCCTCCTATGGAGGCTTATGCCGCGTACACACGGTCGGACTTTTCGTCTACAAAAGTCCAACGGACGCTGACGGACTAAAGCTGGCTGGTAATCCGATCGTGTGTGGGCTTCTCCGGACTTTCAACTGACTTTTTTAGCCTCAAATCCGACGGACTTTAGATTTGAAACATGCTTCAAATCTTTACGTCGTAAGTACGACGGACCCCGAAATCCGCTCGTCTGTGTGCTAGTCCGACGGACAAAAACCCATGCTAGGGCAGCTATTGGCTACTGGCTATGAACTTCCTTATTTTAGTCCGGTGTACGTCATCACGTACGAATCCGTCGGACTTTTGTGTGGTCGTGTGTAGGCAAGTCCGTTCGTAAGAAAGTCTGCCGCAAGTCCGCCGAAGGTACGTCGGAAGTCTGTTGGACAGGCTGTCGGACTTTTGTAGACGAAAAGTCCGACCGTGTGTACGCGGCATTAGAATTCATTAGTGAGCCACAATATTAATAAGAAAATATGTAATATGCTATTTCCCCATTAGGGTGCCTTTCATCTTGAATAGCAACCCAAATGTGGTGCGATTTTTGCCATGATTGTCAAGCAACAAAACGCACAAGAATTGCGTGGAAATGCAAGTGCAAAATTGCTTCTGGCTCAGGGCCAAAATTTGGTCCTTGAGCTTCTTTAGACAGCACTGGCGCATAGGGCAGCCCATTCAAGAGACGTGTTTTCATAAGAGAATCGTGTTAACAAAATCGTGAGTGGGAACACAAGTTCCCGCTATGCGTAGTGTGAACGAGGTCTTAATGTCCAAGTAAACTGACATGTCCATCTGAGACCTTCTAAGACTGTAGAACAACCCCTTGTTGCCTTTGTCAGGAAGCGTCTGGCAGGATCAACAGGTAATGTAATTACGTTACAAAAACAGTTGTGTTAATGTAATTGACAGACTAAAGCGTATGTATTTTTTTTTTTTTTTTTTTGCCCATGGTTACACTTTAACGCTTTAACATACCATGTAAAACATACTGGAGATCTGCAAGCTCAAGACACAAATATGTAAACAGTGCTAAAGTTGTGCTTGTAATTGGCACTTTCTCCACTTCGGTGTTGGTCCATTATAAAGATCTGCTCGACAGACAAGTAGAAAGTTGAGCGAGGTGGAAGAGCCAAGCACATCCTCAGGAGGTAATTTTAGCATATTGGCACAAGCCAGGACTTGTAGTTCCAAGAGCTCTCTGGAAGGTATGCATCATACACTATATTACCATCATTATTGGCATGCCTGCCTTTCCACACACATGAACTTTAATGGCATCCCAGTCTTCGTCCATAGGGTTTAATATAGAGTTGGCCTACCCTTTGCAGCTATAACAGCTTCAACTCTTCTGGGAAGACTGCTAACAAGGTTTAGGAGTGTGTCTATGGGAATGTTTGCCCATTCTTCCAGAAGCGCATTTGTGAGTTCAGGCACTGATGTGGACGAGAAGGCCTGGCTCACAATCTCTGCTCTAATTCATCCCAAAGGGCTGCAAAGGGTGAGCCAACTCAATATTGAACCCTATGGACTAAGACTGGGATACCATTAAATTTTGTGTGTGTAAAGGCAAGCGTCCCAATACTTTTAGTAATATAGTGTATATGCCAACTTTTGCTGTATGCTTTTGCATCAGCTTCAAGAATGGAGCTCCACAGGCATATTTACTTTGGCTAAAATGATTTAAAGAAGTATGGCCAAAGCTTTTTTGGCCATACTTCTCTTGTGGATCACAGGAGTGCACCTGACAACTGGCTATAGTTTCGCTCCCATTTGATGTCACAGAGCCGCTCCAGACTCCTGAAGAACCCTGACCACTTTGTCTGGTTCCACCCAACTGCCCGATTTACAGCTGGTTCCATCTCTCAGCACGCATCTGAGAGCCTAAGCCAGCTGCGCCTGCCTCTCTCCAGCCTTGCGTTCCAATGAGCTTTGGAGAGGCAGAGCGGAGAGCGATGACTTGCAGTCACTGCTCTCTGCTCTGGGAGAACTGAGCCATCAGCAGTCATTTGAGCGATCAGCCCTCATCTCTAGAGCCATCGTAGGACATAGAGGTGGAGTTTGAATGTTTG
This sequence comes from Aquarana catesbeiana, assembly GCF_042186555.1. Classification (NCBI taxonomy): domain Eukaryota; kingdom Metazoa; phylum Chordata; class Amphibia; order Anura; family Ranidae; genus Aquarana; species Aquarana catesbeiana. The sequence continues at coordinate 465,530,820 of NC_133325.1, forward strand.
TTTCTTGTCTTTTTTGTTTTTCTGTACCCCAGATTCTCCTTTCAGCTACACTGTGTAGTCTTAAACTGTGGAGCTGGGATTTGAGTGTGAAATAAAAAAATAAAAATGATGGAATATATTCCTTTTATCCAGAAAGCAATAATATGTATCTAGGGCTGGCAGGAAAGCTTACAGAAATAGCACAGGTACTAATGGATCATCCTTTTCACCCACAGGTGCTAAATGACTTTTATTACCAAGGCTATAAAGACTCTATTTTATATCTCATTAAGCATGGTAAACAGCGGCTGTACCTTGGGGATCAGAAAAATATCAATGTGGCCTTGAAAAACGAGGACATTAAACTGAGACAACATGAAACAGTCCTGGTTAAATAGAAGATCAGTATATATATGTGTTTATATTTAATGGAGTGAGAAGAACAGTACTGGAGGATATGAAGCACAAATTGAAACAGTGGAACTGTGCTCTGGAAGCAAAAAAAATTCTGACTGGCTACATGCTATTGGACTTCATTAGAGGCCCTTGCGTACAGGGTTGAAGCTTCAAACAATAAACCTAATGTAGAAAATGAAATAATATGGGGGTTCATCTTTTTTTACTCCACCCAAATAATGAACTTAATGTTTACATGAATGTTAGTTCTGCTGGTGCCTTGATTGCCGCCTGCAGGAATTGGAACTCCAGGCAGATGGTGATGTTCAGGACACAAGGTACCAGTGGTTGCAAATATTTTTATTGTAATGCAGTACTGTAGTGACTTGGTCAGAAACAAAGTCCTGACAATGCTTTTAACTGCGCAATGCTTTGGGTGGGAGTTTCAGATGGGAATTAAGTACAGACATGTAAAGAAGCCAAGTGTGTCCTACTGCTAGCTACTACCTCTAGTGACATCAGTAGCACCAGAACCAATGCTAGGCTGTATCCTTCACCTTACCAGGGCGGGGCTAAGACTTATCTGGCAGTGCTGCAGATCAAGAAGATCGCCATCAGTCACTGGGGAATGTGCAGTTACCACCGTTTATGAAACCTACAGTATAGTGATATAATCTGCCTGAGGCATTTTTGAAAGCTATTGTCAAATACCTTAAATGGCAGGCAAGCAATTCACAAAGCTAGCACACCAGGCTATGGGTACTTTTTCTAAAAAAAAAAAAAAAAAAAAATTGAGTTATTTCCAGCTGACCCCAGTGAGATTTTAAAATTGAGCACATGGCTCTATAGAGACTTATATGTTTGTGTTAAATCTTTTGGAAATAAGCTTTTTATGATTTAAGCTGTGGCTGTGTTTTTTGTTTGTTTTTTTTGTTTGTTTTTTACAATCAATTTACTAATCACATTTCAGCCTTTTTCCAATGTTTTCAAGTAGAAGGAAATTGCCAATGTTAACTGAGCCATGCAGCTCAATACAATGTCTAATACACTGGTGCTAGGAAGTACTGCGTACAGGGACTAAAGTGTGTTGTTTTTTTTTGTTTTTGTTTTTGTTTTTGTTTTTTATTGTACCCCAATGTCATATCTCCCTTCAGTGAGGCATTCTCTTATAAGAGCCTGAATGACTATTTGCTGCTCCCATAATGCTGCTCATAGGAGAATCATATCCACAAGATAAATTCTCAATTGCAGCAATATATAAAACTGCTAACCGGAGAAAATAATGATGGGTGGAGGTCCTACATTTTTAACATTGAGATGTTAAGTACAGTATATTTTATATTTTTGATCTCAAACATTTACTTTTATAAGCTATTTGGGGACCAGTTAGGTTAGTTATGGATTTTAAAAAAGTCAAAGGGAAAAAAAAATAGAGCCTCCAAAGAAGGATCCAGAGTCTGACAGTTAAATACAATACATTTCTCAATCCTGTTAGATAATACTACCACTGACCCAAACTTTATATCCAAAAATCACAAAAAAGGAAAATGTGGGGGGAAAAAAACTAATTAATTATACTTTTTTTTTTTTTTTTTTTTTTTTTCTTTACGTGAAAAGAATGTGTCCTTATCCAAAATTATTGTTCCCAAAATAAAAATATATCATGGTATATAAAACTTCTAATAACATAATCCATCAAAAATCATGGCCGTGGGCTTATAGCATTACTGAAGGTAATGGTCACAAAATTGAAAGACACCATAACATTTTATTGTATACACCAATTCTAGATGTTGGGGATTTGTACTGTATATGGTTGCACCCAGGCTGGTTAAATTGACACCTTAATTATATCAACTATAAAAGTTTATGTAAATACCAATTATATAATTCAAACAGATGTTATAGGCAGCATAGCAAACAGGCAGAATCCTTCAAAAAATAGACAGTAAAACAAAGAGTTTAGACATGCATGCAAAGAGGTAAGCAAAATCCTCAAGGGATTAATGGCAGGGCAAGGAAATGATGTGTCTTTATCTTAATTTCCCAGAACGCAAGTGGTGTAACTAAAATGAGACCATATATACCCATATGTGATGTCTGCCATGTAATACTCCTATGATGCAGAGCATAAGGTACTTAAATACCTGAACAGTCCTAGAAATGCTCTTAAATGCAGCATCAAAAAGCATGAACATTGAAGTACCACTTGCTGTAGTAATGCAGAATCACAGATTATGCACGCATTAATGTGGCCACTATGTAGGCGCACTCAACCAAGCTCTACAGGCTCTACAATGCAGTCACTATCCATGTCCATCAACACACTGTCTATATAGTCTCTGCTATGATTGTATATGTCCCATTACAAACCAACCAAAACCATAGATACTTATTGAATCCTCAGTTGAACTAAACCACCCATTCATAATGTCAATATGAATGAGATGATGACCCACCTATTTATTATAGAAGAAGAAACTCCGGGTAATGCAACCCTGAAGCTTACAATAAATATGTACTTTGATTTTTCATTGCATCTTTTAGCAATAAAAAATATATTTCATTCCTTACTATTTTATATAGCAGCTACTTTTTTACTTCTTTGTAAACATCCTGATTATTTTGTATTGTGCCCTGATCTACTATAAAAACTAATATGTTGTACTTTATTTGTTACTCACTTTTTGTGACTATATTGTTTTTCCCGTTTCTTTTCTCTTTATGTACATTTATATATATGTTCTACTTTGTAGCCAAGTATATTTAAATTAAAAATGAAACTCCAGTTTTGTTAATTATAATAGTCCCATGCAGGCAAGATAAAATAAAGATTTTTAGTACTCCTTACTGCGCGTCCTTATTTGCATCTGTTTTGCAGATACTGAGGTAAATGCTAAATCTTTTAGATAAATTGCTGAAATCTTTCAAAAGTAGTGGACATTTTTGCCTTTACCGGAGCCATGGGGGAGAGTTACTAAAACTTGTACAGTTGTGCATAGTAACCAATCCGCTTCTAACTTCATCTTGATCAATTAACCTCCCTGGCGGTATGATTATTTCGGATTTTAGTTGCTGAAAGCGGTACAATTATTTTGCATGGAAATTTGGCATTTTATATTGTAGGCCTGTAATTCTTAACAATCACACTTAAATCTGTCCAAACAAGAGTCTAGTAGATATCCCGGGTATGATGAAGTTTGAAACACAAAAACATACATTATAATAAATATAAATAATTTTAAAAAATAATATAATAATAAAATTTCCCCACGATTCACTATCGCTCAATTCTGCAAGTGTTTTAATTTACTATCGCTGTTTTCTAGCTGGTCTAAAGCCACTTTTGACATAAAGGGACACTTTTTGGTTGCTATGGACAATCTCCAGTTTCCAGGCAGAAAGAACAGTATATATCATATAAAACTGCATGCAGGGCATGGGCCAAAGCATTGGGGACAAAAGGGATGTGAAATGATTTCATACAGTACTGTAATCTGTAAGATTACAGTACTGTATGTGTTATGGTTTGTATATATATTTTTTTTTTTTTTTAATTTGCCACCAGGCTCCGCCCCTGTGCGTCACGAGGCTCGCAGTGAACGGAGCCTGGCACGGAGAGGCTTCGGAGGAGACAGAGCCCGCAGACACAGCGGGGGACATCGCAGGATCCTGGGGACAAGGTAAGTAACGCCGCACCAGGATCCTGCAATGTAATCCCGAGTGTGGCTTGGGGTTACCGCTAATGGGACTGAAATTTAACCCCGAGCCACACTCGAGATTACCGTCAGGGAGGCTACGCTTTGACAATAAAACCTAGAAGCTGATTGGTTACTATGCATGGCTGCACCAGATTCTGTGTGCACTCGTTTTAGTAAATCTATCCCCATATGCTACATGTTGTCATTCCCTAAAAAAGTTACATGCTGTTTACATTTTTGCTTGCTCCTTTCTGAAAATTCCAAAATTTAAGTTTTCCTCTGCCATGCAGAGGGGGCTGGGGAGTTGATGTTCACCCTGATTAACCCTGTCTGTACTGTGGTTGTAGACCTCAATATTAGTTGTAAACTGGATCTGAACACTGTCCATCCTTACTAAGGATTAACTATCTAGAAGCTGGCCATCTCTATTGTATGTTAATGAGGGGCAACTCAGGGGGTAGATTTACTTAAGCCCCGTACACATGGGCAGAATGTCGGGGAAACATTTGCTGGTACAAAAAATACCGGCCGACATTCTCCCCGTGTGTATGTCGGTCTGTCCGACAGAAGCCGGCCAATCGGCTGGCTTCTGTCAGATGTACATGCTGGAAAGCCAACATCCGACCGACTCCCGATCAGCGCTTTCAGCCAATGGCTGAGAGCACTGATTAGAGTGTTCAGGGGGGGGGGGTAAACCCGCCCCCGCCCCCCTGTCAGAACACTACAGCTCAGCGGGGAGATTGCTGAACTAACCTCACATTGGTTAGAACAGCGGCTCCCGACTGGAGCTGTCAGTTTTCTTAAGGTTGCATGAAAAAAACTGTAGTGTGTGTGTACCAGGCTTAAAACTGGTGCATTTAGAATCTGGTGTAGCGGTGCATGGTAGCCAATCAGCTTCTAACCTCTCTTTTTCAATTAAGCTTTGACAACAAGACCTGGAGGCTGATATATAGATATGTGTGTGAGAGAGAGAGAGAGAGAGAGAGACAGACTTATCTTAATACGAGGCTACTAGTCAAATTTTAATGCTGCCGAGTGGTAGACAACCTAGCTGATTTGTAGTCTATTTGTTCATTTTGGTTTCTCGCTTCTGCCAGTAGGTGTAACTAATAACAAATCGGTTATTGTTGAAAAAAGACTGTTGGGCCTTTGAGTAGTTAAAGTGGAACTTTTGTAAAACTGTGGGCAGGCAGCTTTTTATTTCAGTCACGCTATGTCTCTTCTGCAATAATACAGACTTACCTACCTGCTTGCAGTTTTCTCCTGAATGCACATATTCAGCGTGCATTCCCAGCACACTTTGGCTATGCCAGAATGACTGTGTGCATGTGTGGGATGACTTAATTAACTGCCAGCCAATCAAGAGACTGCAAAACCAGCACCCGGTAGAAAATGACAGTGGCCAGTGAGGGATGTAACCACTGCATCATTGGAACTTGGAAGTGAGTATACTGGTGGTTTATATTTCAATTTTTAAATTCTGCCTCTTTTTCCCTAGCAAACTAAATCCACAGTACTGGTTCCTTGTAGTGTAATGGATATACTAACAACTCTCCTTCAATCTAGGCATACCTAATGTGAGATCCGGTATTGCCCCAGATGACCCTGTCAGATGGTACAGAGAGAGGTCAAAGTGGGGGTCCCATTAAAATTTTGCTATAGTGCCCCATGGTCTGTAGTTACACTCCTGCAACCTAAAGTAATGAATATCTGGATCAGGGGCACTGTGGAAGCATCACAGCATCTATAATGTCTATAAGAATCACTGAATTTCAAGAAGATGTCACATGACAGTCTGAAGGCAGCACCCCCAGCCTTAAAGCATGAGGGTAGCACACCAGGTACTGGACCACCCAGAGAGGGAGAGAAGGTCACAAGCAACCACACTGTCGCAGCATAAGGTTGGGTATGCAGCAGGACATCGATGGGAAGAGTGTGCAGTAGCACTTTTCAGATGATCTGAATATGGCTCCATGTCAGCCTATATGGCATGCCAGAAATGACACCCGAAGGTCATTGGTACTACTGGACCTATCCCCAAGCCGCTGAGAAGATATGCTCAGAATTCTAATTTAAACATCTTTGTGTAAGTGTATTAAACTGTATTTATGCTGACATCTCTGCAACGTCTATTGATTCTCCATGATATAGAAAAAATGACATCATTTATGTATTGGTTCCATACTGAATAGAATGGAGCAGAAAGTTGATCTTTGTTTTGAGTGGAATTGTTCTTATTGTATTTTAGACTAGTATTCATTGGCTTGGACAAAACCGTGAATGTTGCAGATTAGTGTCTTCTGAATGGCTGCCAGGAATGTATAATGGATTGTCCTGTGTTTTATTTTTTTTGAGATTTTGAGAATGCACCGTTCTTACAGGAGTCTCCAAGTTTCTGACTTTAGGAGTGAAGAAAGTGATATTAACTAGGATGTGGCTTTGCCACCTCTCAGTGGAGAGTGAGTGCATTTTTTTTGTAACCAGGTTTTTCTTGCACCTGTATGAATGAAACATTGTATGCTTGTATCTTCAGTTTTCCATATTGCTTACTGACCTAACATCACTGTTAATTTCAGTTTGTCTTTAGTCAAGATGCATTTCCAGCTCTCTTCTCACTCTGACGTGCCTGATGAGAAACCTAATGGTAACTGGTATTACTGGACTTACCCAGGTGCCAAAACAATGAGTTTTTTGAAGTTAGGAAATAACCAGGAATTTTTATGTGTGTAGCACATGGGAAGGGAGGGGTGAACTATATATATGTCAATATCATTTGTCACATATCTATGCTAGAGCATACAAACAGAAACCTGACCAATATATGTATACTATAGAGGTAAATGGATAAAGTTGCTAATGCTGTGATATAAAATCACGTCAAATTTGTATATAAATACCTGACTGACTAATAAAGTGTCACAAGAACGGTTTACAAATTATTATATACACATTGCATGTCATGCAAGCTATACATATAATTCAAATCAATACAATCAGAAAAAAATGTTCAGAATCCAGTGTTTCTTAGACTCTTCCTCCACACACCACCACCATCGTCGGAGCCTGCAGGCACATAATTAAATATATTACGCGGAACATGTCCCAGATTTGCTAGGCCTAGCATGGCTTAGAATTTGATAATGTGTAAAAGACCTCATATGATATAGCTGTTACTATCCAAAAATGTGTGGCCAATAATTAATTACTGCCTGTAGGAAGGGCTTGGCTAACCTTCACCATACGTTCCTGACTTGGGCACCACCAGCAGGCTTCAGGCCTCATGGGGTTGGTGTGCCCCCCCCCCCCCACTCCCTAAAGAAGTAATAACACCAAAAATCTCACTCTTTATTTCCCATAGCTTCTTCCAGCCCCATCCTGGCCGAGCCAGATGTATACTCACTTTTCAGATATAGCTTACAGACAGGCGCATAGTGAAAGACAAACCTGGATTTTTATTTTCTGCTTGCTTTACTGTAAACATAAGAGTTCTTGACATCCAATATCTAGCAGCATGAAAAAGTGATGCCCAGTTTTCACCCACTCAGGGTCCTCTTACTCTTCCCTAGGCTGAGCCCACTAGAGAGAGAAAGAAGAGATTCTTGATGTTCCCAGTAAGTGAAGGGCATTGTCCAGATCAATTACATGCTACTGCCTACTGCCTCAGGAATTACCATGGGAGCCTCAACTATAAGCCTGAAAAGCCATGTGCTCTGAAACCCTAATATATTGTAAGATAATGCCTCTGGTGCCTAAAGGCGTGTGCTTCCTCTGCCTAATGGTTAATCTGGCCCTGATCATCAACAGCATTAGGACCAATGGGGAACTGGGATCTACATTATGAGTTGATCTTTTAGGTTTTTTATGTTAGTATTTGTTGGGTCAGACAGAACAGTGAATGTTGAATACAGAGATTGGGCAGATTTGGAAGTTAAGAAAGTAGATTTGACTGGGAAAACATAGCTGGGACACCACTCCATGGAAAGTGAGTGCATTACTAGTGGGAAGTAGGAGATGAAAGGAGTAATTTCTGCAAAATTAGCAGTTTCACCACTGGTGAAATTTTGTTAAAATGGCAAGACCTTAATTTCGTACAGTGAGCTATTGCGCTGCTTAAGAAAAATTTGCATGGAAAAAAATCAGCTTGTTTGATCCTCTGTTTTTTTGGAAGGGAGTCTGTAGGGTAGATTCATTTATTTCATTTAGAATTCTTTAACTAATAAGGCCAATGAGATTCCTTTTTTGGCACAGAAACAAGTCTATGCAACACAAAAAAGAAAAAGATAAAAATGACTTTATGGCTCTACCTCTATTAATTACTGGTTGGGCCGAAGGAATGAGGCTATGGCTAGCAGCTCCTAATGATGGCTCCCAAATGCTCACACGGCAGAAAAATTTCTCCAATAGGAGTCTGAGGTGTGTTCCTCTGAATTGGCAGAGCATACAAGAAAAAAGTCTAGGTAGCTTAAAAAAAATTGTAATCCTCAGGAGCCATTTAAAGCCCATTGTACCCTTAAAAGCTAACAAATCCCAAATCTATTAGGGTAAGCTTGTTGGAGCTAAGGGGAGGACTACAAACCTTTGACCTAGTGGCAAGCACAACCAGCTAACCAGTGGCGTACCAAGGGGGGGGTCCACCCTGGGTGCCACACATTGGAGGGGTGTCAGGCACTGCCCAGGGGCCTTGGGTGCATGTCAGGCCCCTGCACTTTCCCTCTCATTGCAGCTTTGTAAAAAGTTGATCGGGTCGGCACAGAACCCTGCAGTGTGGGAAAGTGGGTAACACTCCCCTGTCGTCATCTTATCAAGTTAGGCTGTCCCTCTGGGATGTTCCCTATCTCCCGAGGCAGCTGGAGTTGGTGGGCGGGGTCAGGGTGTGGCTGCCTCTTTCACTCCTCCTACAGACTACTTTCCCCAGGCTGATCCTGCAGCTAAAGAAGAGAGAGGAGGAGAGACCACAGCAACTCAGGAATCTCCATCACCTGCCATGCTGTAAGTGTCTGAGCACACTGTCACTAGATGCAGACCTAGCCTGGCACTATATCAACCTAACCTGGCACTATATCATCCTAACCTGACACTATGCTACCCTAACCTGCCAGTATACTACTCTGACGTCACTTGATGTTGACGTGCGCTGCCTGCCTGCTTGGGAGGGGTGCCAGATATAGGATCCGCCAGGAGTGTCACATGCTCTAGGTATGGCCCTGCAGCTAACCCTTTCATAGCAGGGACAAAAATATATATCTCTATCTCTCTATCTCCCTATTCTGACTTGTGTAGGTTTCAACCTGATCATGACCGGCACGCTATGCACGCCGCAGAACTAGTTTTTCTTTTCCATTACAAGGTTCCCCAGATCTTTCTTTCATAATCCTAGTCATGCTCGCAATTTATCATACTGTTTTGACTTCTTGTAAAGCCAGGCAGATTGCTTGTTATAGATATTGTTAATGGCTTAACAGTGGCTGCAGCTTTCCATGACTGTTCACAGCTGTTTTTACCGGTGATTACCTGCAGTTATGGGCAGATGATCATGGCTAGACACAGACAGACTGCATTCAGCCATGATCATCTGTCGCTGACCACAGATAATCACTGGCTGTGCAAACATGGATATCTGCAGTTAGATACTTTCTGTTCCACTGGGAACAATTTTACAGTTGAGGAGTTATGACTTGGTCCAAGGTAGTGATTTAAAGTTCTGAGAACAAAGTCCAGCAACTAGATTTTGTTTAAAAAGAAGTCAACAATGGTCACCTCCATATTTCCCTCAATACAGGTTCCGTAAAAAAAAAATGAATATAATCTCTTAATATTATGGCTTCCAAGGTAGCAAATTGCTGCAGAAAGAGTTATTATATCCATGACTCACAATTTAAACTCTCAAAGCTATTGAACCCAGGGAAAAGATGACACAATCAAACAATGTATAATAGAGTACTGGCCCTGTTCTAAAAAATGCTGGCAAGGAAAACCGCTCTCACTGCTCACAATGCCCGAGGGGCTGAGCTGATCAAGTACAGGATGTTTAATGTGAAAAAAAAAACTAAGAACACAGTATTAATAAAAAAAAATAACTAAAGGGTGCAAAGACAACACCCAGTGGCTATTGCACAGAACGACGTACAGGTATGTCGTTTCATGCAGTCGTACCACCTTGCCACTGTACAACTGCGGCGGGTGGTCGATAAGTGGTTAAAATCACCTAAAGTAAATGCTTTTACGCAAAATCTTCTAATCTTTGCAGTTACCTGTAACCACCCAACCATAAACTGATCCCTCTTTTTATACCTAACAATAATGAATCCCTTACCTTATTCAGTGTACCCAATAATTGTATTAGCATGTTAAATGTTGACTGGCAATTTTACCCTTATGGCTGAAGCCATCTGACATCTCCCATGTTTATCCATCATTTAAAATTGTTACCTCTAAAAGGAATACAGCATGAAAGAAACATTAGGGCTGCCATTGCTGAGCTCTCCTTCTAAAAATACTCGCTGCCGGGCAGTTATGCTGAACCTCTTCAGTGCTTTGGATCACCAACCTTGAACAAGCCCACAGATAAGGACTTCTGAGCTTTCTCAAAGGTAGCATAAAAGCTATCAAAGGCATTGTACACTTTTTTTAAATGTTTTTTGTTGTTTTAACTAGGTATTAGTGTAGTTTTTTTTCCCTATGTTTGCATTAACTTGTAATGATGTTGTGGCTGCAGTTTGTAGTGTCATGGCTGATCGATTCTCCTATGTCCATATATTCATTCACCTAGCTTGTCCCTATTCGTTAAAGGAACAGGCAACTTTGTTCCGGGTTATACAGCATCCAATTCATGGCTTGCCATTTCACCTGTGTTAAATCACAAATATGGGAGTGCTAATGTGATGAAAGTACTTCTCTTCCAGTATGGTGATCTCTCTATATGAATGCTTCGCCTATTTGTGACTGTGTCAGATCTAATCACTGCACCTGCACCAATGCTTGACTGAGAGACCCACGGTTTGTGGGATATGTAGCTTCTTCACAGGAAGTGTCAGTTCTCATACTGCAGACAGAGGTCATGTATTAACCTGTATTTTTAACCTGTATATAACAGAATTTTTTTACACCGAAATGTGAAAATTTACTCTACTATGAAACTATATTAACAAAACACATCTTACGCAGGTGAAAAACAAAGTGGAAGGAAGAAGGTTTAAAATACTTTTAAATTTGCATTTTCAGCTCAACTTCACCAGTGCCTACATTTTCTCACTACAGATGAGGACTTTAAAGTGTAAGTTCACCTTTACAGAAAATCTGTAAGGTGACCTTACACTGGACCCTCTGCTGCTTCACTGGTTCGGGGATTTGAAATCCCAGCTGCCTAATCCATACCTCTCAGCTTAGGGATGGGGGGCAGTAAATCAGGTAGTGGGGTGTTTTTTTACTTAATATATGGAATGCATTAAGGTGAAAAACTATTTTCATATTAGAACCACTTTAATCAGATAATCTATTTGAAACAAAGCTGTGACCTAGTGAAAAACTCACAATGTACATCCACTTTATTTTTAGCATGCATTAAAATCAAGACAGAAACAGTATTTTGTTTAACTTTTCTTATTGTATTACTTATTTCACACAAAGAAAGGTACTTTTACTATTTACATATTCACATCCTATTAATATAATTAAACTGTAAAAACTTAAGTGCACACATTCTACAGTAAACTATTCACAAAAAATGCAAATTTCAAGTAATTTATAATGTAAACATTCAATAGAAGCAAATAGGACCATGTCTTAATGGCCTTGGGCCAGAGCTCCTGCCTGGTGCCATCCTCCTTCACTGGCGTGGTCTCATTACATCTAACAAGATACACAGGAAACTGCTAAACAAAATATATATATAAAAATTATATATATATTAAAGCCCAGCTGACATCGACTTCACAATAAATAAGATACTTTTAATCTTGACGCACTGTAGTGCTAACATGTCAGACCACTGTTTGGACACAGCAGCTTGCTGACACATTTTTCCTGTGTGCGCTAAATGTTTTAGGTCATTCTCCTATAAACCTATTATCCGTATATCGACCAGTTTCACCATTTGGATCCTTGTAGTTCTTGTTTCCCTGAATATTCGATTTATGTAAACATATAGGCTTAAAAAAAATAAATTACTGAACCAGCAGTAATGCAAGTTTATAAAGGAAATGAAGATAGTCACATAAAGTGTGACTGTTATATATTACTATTGATTGGCATAACATCACCATATCTCAAGGTGCTTCACAGTGTAAATGACTGATCTTGGCTGCCATGCGCCAACATCAAGGACTGTTCCCATGTGCAGTGCAGTGTGCCTTCTTCAGTCTGGACTGAGGCATCCTTCTGTGTCAACAGCGTTATTCTGAAACATGAAAACACAGTTTAGTTGCATGCTACATTCGTTATAAACTATACAGTACTGAAATGCTGAAAAAAAGAATTTATCCCTAATTGTCCCTGCTTCTTGCTGAAATAAGTAAATTGCAGGAGTTTCAGACAGGAACCGTCTAGCCTTAAAGTATAACCCTTTTTTTTTTTTTTTTTTTTAGTTTTATATAGAATGGAGGGCTAGCAGAACACTTGCTTTTTATCCTTCCTCTCACTTCCTGTTTTGGCAATGGGACAGGAAGTGAAGGAAAATCTCCCCAATCAGACATAGATGGCAAAGAGACTTACAGGAGTTAAAACCCTCCCTTACTCTAAAATGGAAAAAAAAAACACCTGGGTGTATGATTTTATGCTCAAAATATGCTGCATTTTTTTTCAGGATTTTTTTTTTTTTAGCCAGAACTTGGCAGAAAAAATTGCCTCTAAACACGTGCGTGTTGCATTGAGCATTAATGTTTTCTGCTAGCCAGAATATTATTTCATTCTGCCCATCGGAATGGATTCACATGCATACGTACACATTTATGCCGAATGCACCTTTTGGGGGGTTTTTTTTCTTTTCTTTTATGCCTCTAAACGCTGCTCTTGAAACACGGATATAAATGCCTATGTGTGCATGGCCACATAGGTGTTTACAGGCATAAAAAAAAAAATTTTGAACACATTGTAAAAGGGGCTTTTCTTTTTTTATTTTTCTTTAAGCCTGTGTGCATAAGCACAAAAACCGTGAGGCTGATTTACTCACAGTATCATCACAAAATAAAGCCTGATTTACTAAAGGAGTTGAAAGTGTTACCACAAAAAAGAGTGAAGCTCCACTTCTGTTTTCCATTCATTTGAAAAGCAAATTCCTGTTTACTGAGGCCTCATTCACAGAGCTTTAAGAAATGCTGTTACAGACATTGAGCATTTTTTCAGCCTATAAAACACCTCCTATGTAAGCCAATGGGGTTGATTTACTAATGGCAAATCCACTTTGCACTACAAGTGCACTTGGAAGTGTAGTCGCTGTAGATCTGAGGGGAAGATCTTAAATGAGGGGAAGCACTGCTGATTTTATCATCCAATCATGTGCAAGCAAAAATGCTCTTTTTTACTTTCCTTACACGTCCACTTCAGATCTACAGCGACTGCACTTCCATGCACACATAGGCATTTGCAGGAGTATTGAGAGAAGCTGAAGAGCAGAAAAATGCAGAATATGCCCTAAATGCATCGAAATGTGCAAAAACCACTAGACGCATTTAGGCGCATCTATCTTTTGAGCATTAATGCATTCCAACAGCCAGAATATTAATAGAATACATTAATGCTCAAACGCTACATGCGCCTAAATGTGTGTGCAATATGTGGCTTTTACCATGTTTTTTTTAGGCATCTTTTACTACCATGAGTTTTGATATTCAGAGATCTTAAAAAGATGCCTTGTGTACATGAGGCCTGAATACCCAATCATGTGCGGAAGATATAAGTAAACTGGAATTAGCTTTTCACTTAATTAGATAACTGAAATGAATATTCATTCAATTTATTGTGCGAAGATGCTTCAAGTGTAACGAAAGGCAAAACTTTTTTTTATTAAATTTGGTTGGATCGAGTGGAGGGGAATTCAAACGCTTGCCAAGCTTTTATTGTTGTCTGTGCCCCTGGAGATTTACCCTCCCTATATCTGTTTACCATTATTACTGAGAATAAAGTTGAAAGAAAACCCCAAATTTTGAGTTGTCACCATGGCAGTAATAGAGGGGAAATATTCCATTGGGTGACACTAGTGAAAACCAGAGAATCCTTTACTTTGGTGGGATTTTCTCATACTTCCTGTTTAGGCCTTGGGACAGGAAGTGAAGGGAAATATGCCTGAAGGGACACGAGGGACAAAAAAAACAAAAAGAAACAGACAAGAATTATAACGTTCTATACTCATCCAAAATTTAAAAAAAGTTTTGCCTTTAGTTCTACTTTGACTGCTTTAGTAAATCAGCTTCGGTGTATTTATACCTACTTTCAGCAGCTGCTTTAGTTAAGTTTAGTTTAGCAAGTGTAATATACTATATAATGCAATATAAACTAGGAATATTAGTGTGATCTTATTTTGTTTTATATTTTTTGGCATACAACAGTAAAAAATAGTTTCTATGTACAAAACAATTTCCCGTTGGCTTGTTTGTGAAACTAAACATATGACAAGTCTTAATTGCCTGCTGGGGTAATAATCCAATCACAGTCATGTGCTTTGGGCACTTTGGAATGTCTAATGAATCTGTGCCTCATTGTTCCTTATTAAACTGGTCCAACTCCGAGCACTTGGATGAAGTTTTAATTGGCAGCATGTCAGCTAACTAGTATCCGTATGTAATTGTATTGTCTTACACTGGCATTTAGCAAAGATGATGTTCTGACACAAATATTAAGGTGATGAGTTGACACCGATGTCTTAATTACAGGTGCCCTTATTCCCCATGCCTTCCAAGGCTTGCTATACAGAACAAATGCCATCTGGTATTCTTCACAGGGCTGGAGTTACCCATGTCAGAATTGCTTTGTTGTTATGTGCAAATGACTCAGCATTCTACTTTTAGCACATTGGCGTATAGTAAACAATACTAGGGGACATCAGTCACTCCTTTTTAATGAGCAGCATTGTATCGAGCTATGTAAAATGTGTAAAGGAACCAACCAAGTATGATTTATCTAAACATTAAGATTGTGTAATCCAAATGTAGAGCATGGAGGTCAGATGAAAATCTTACACACCACTACGTAATCAAGCAAATTGGAGTGAAACTAAAAATGAGCTTGAAATGCATTCATTACTAGAGTCTTCGATTTACATATCCCAATCCTACTATCTTTCTTAGAGCAAATTCACACATAGGGGTTGATTTACTAAAGGCAGATAAACTGTGCATTTTGAAAAATGCAGTTGCACTCTGCAAGAGCAGTAACTCCAAAGCTTAGCAAATGAGCAGAAGCTCTGCTGACTGCCATCATCCAATCATGTGCAAGCAAAAATGCTGTTTTTTTTTTTTTGTTTTTTTTGTTTTTTTCTTGCATGTGATTGGGTATTCTTTGAAAAAGTGAGCTTCACCTCATTTACAAAGTCCTGGAACAACTGCACATTGCAAAGTAAACAGTTTATTTGCCTTTAGTAAATCAACCCCATAGTGCGGTGACAGCCATTTTACTGCATTGTTAAACACTGGTCACTGCAAGGACACACAGAATTTAGTTGTTTTCTGTGTGTCCCATTCACACTGGAATGCAGCCAAGAGCTGTGCCTTGGCGAGCTGCAATAAAATGCAGACCTGCTGCATTTTCTCTTTCAATAAATGTTATTAAGTTACAATAGTACAGGTATCAAGATACAATTGCTTGACATAAAAAAATCATAATATATATTAATTCACTTATTGAAAATACAAAGGTCATATTAAATCATTTAAATTAAGATTAAATAAAGTAGTATGTAACCCCTTAAAAAATAGATAAAAATCTTTGCGCGGGAAATTCATCAGGCTGGGTTCACATGAGAGATCGTAGCGGCTCACAGCAGGAGTCCGGTGCCTCTCCATTCACAGTTTCAGGTCCGATTTCAGCCCAAATTCGGACCTGAAACGGACCAAAAGACGCACAGGACACCTGTGCAATTTGCACCGGAGCCGCTGCGGAGATGTGCGAACCGGCTCCATAAAGAGCCTGTCACAATCTCCTGCTATGTGAACTGGATTCGGGGAAATCCACATCCAATTCACAATAGTGTGAACCCAGCCTTAAAGCTTTGTAAGGAAAGTGTTGAATATAGTTTGTGTGTATGTGTATGTGTGTGAAATAGATAGATAGATAGATAGATAGAGATATATATATATATATATAATATATATACACCCTGTTTTCCCAAAAATAAGACCTAGCGTGATTGTCGGTGATGGCTGCAATATAAGCCCTACGCCCCAAATAAGCCCTAGTTAAAGTCCTTGTAGGTCTTATTTTCAGGGTAGGGCTTATTTTCGGGGAAACAGGGTAGGGCTTATTTGGGGGGTAGGGCTTATATTGCAGCCATCACCGACAATCACGCTACGTCTTATTTTCGGGGAAACAGGGTATATATATATATATATATATATATATATATATATATATATATATATATATA
Organism: Aquarana catesbeiana; assembly: GCF_042186555.1. Lineage (NCBI taxonomy): Eukaryota > Metazoa > Chordata > Amphibia > Anura > Ranidae > Aquarana > Aquarana catesbeiana. Next base: position 465,547,470 of record NC_133325.1, read on the forward strand.
TATATATATATATATAATGTATATGTGTGTGTAAAAAAAAAAAAAAAGAGGGGAGAGGTGGGATAAAAAATAGAAAGGAACTACTGTACAGTGCTATGAATGAAGTTTTACTTTTGTAAACTTCAAATAAAGTTTGTACAAAACGAAAAAAAAAGGGAGCTGTGTGATGCGCCGCACTGCACCCCACACTGCCTCCTACCCTGGTCGGGACAGCTGCCAGTGAGGTAAAGCGCTCCAGCAGCTGTCCGTTCTAGTATGAATTTTCCCTTGTATTGGAACTTGTACCTGTAGAGTGGGGATATTTTTTATTGCTGTCTTTTTTTTATAATGGGGTTGTTTTTTTTTTTAATTTCTGTTTTTGACCTCATTGGGTAGATTCACCTTCAATTCCTCCCCCAGAGACCACACGAAGTAAAAGAAATCTCTTACAGGGAAACACACAGCAACAGAAAGTAGATGTTTGCTTTTTCCTTAGCCAATGGAGTCTGCATCATGAGAACAAGGGCTAGATTAGGTAACTATAAGGTATGTACTTACCAAATTGTCTCTACTTTGTGATAACCACGTAAAGGTGTCTTGTAGATACTGGTTTCCAAAACCCATTATTCTGTTTACAGGATGGGCAGCAATTCCAGAAACTTGTTTTGTAAAGTGAATGGAGAATGCAAATTTCACGTCCTCGGTTGTTTCTGCTGAGCCGCTTTTCTTCATCTTTTTATCAACATAGACATCTGCAAGTTGCTTGAAGGAATTGTAAGAGATGTTCCGAAAGAAGTTGGTGAGGGTGGGATCTTCTTTTATCTAAGCAGGGGATAAAATACACATATTAGTTTTTATATCTCTGATGAAAATGATCCATTACAGTTGTATATGCATACCTGTATTTATAATACCATATAATAATACCACCAGCCACCCCCTTTTAACACCTGTATACATGACAACATATATAGTCTGAAATGTTAATAAATATTTCAGAAAAGTATCAAACTAGATTACTGTATTCATAATTGTTCACAGTATACCTTTCTGTCATAGGCATCTCCTTCTTTTTGAAGTATGGAAACAATCTGCTTTATCACATCATCTAAAAAAGAACAAAATGGGTTAATAAACAAACTACTACACTGACAATCATGAAAAACCTGATAAGCAAAGAAAGTGATATTAAAGCTTCAGTTTTGTTTCTTTTTAAATAACAAACATATTATACTTACAGTAAGTGCCTATAATAAATACATTTTTTTAGAACTCATTACTGGAGGCTTATTACCAATGTCATCTAGGTAAGGATTAAAGCTGAACTCCATGCAAACAGATAAATGCACCATTGAAATGCATATATTGGAGCATTTTTACCTGGGAAAGGATTTGTTTCTTTTCACCAAGTTCTGAGAATTAAGTCTCATACACACGATCGGATTGTTGGCCAACAAAACCCTGGACTTTTGTCTGAAGCACGTTGGCCCAAACTTGTCTTGCATACACAGGGCCACACAATTGTTGGCCAACAAATCCGAACGTATTGACGTACTACGTTCTTCAGCTCTTTAGCGCCACCCTTTGGGCTCCTTCTGCTAATTTTGTGTTAGAAGTTTGGTAAATGTTGATCCGCGCTTTTCTGTTTGCGTTTTTCATTTTGTGCGGAATCGGAGGAGATAACGTGTTATTTATTATTGGCCTTGGAGTTATTGCTTTGACATAATTTTTTTTGGTTGAATAATGATTTGATTTTGTATATTTTCTATATTTTTGGATTCATAGAATGCACTTTTTGGTTAAGTTCTATTGGCAGATAGCATGTGTAATTTTATTTGTTTTTCTTTTTTTGAATGCACAATAAAAAAATTGTATAGAATAATACTCGGCAGGTCAATCTTTGCGAGGCTCAGACATTACCCAGTGAGTGAGCGGGGGTACTAGCTGGGAAGTCAGGATTCCATGAGTAGAGACATAACACCTTAGGTACACGGACGGTTTAGTCCTACATGTTCGCGAGAATCGGGGGGAATCGGTAACGCACATAGTGATTAGGGTGTGCCCAGGCACCCCTGGCATACCCCCTGCGCACACCTATGATAGTGAAGGAACGGTAAAAGACTGATGAGGTCACCTTCTACTCATGTCAGCGTGCTCCTTGCCATACTCTTGAAAAAATCACACAGTTTGACTTTTCCTCCCAATCTGAGTGCTGCTCAGGAGATTACAAGAGGTTAAAATCATATCAAGTTTGGGCATTTATGTTATGTGCATTTAAAAATACATTTAAAATGTTTGTGTAGGAAAAAATATTACTTCATTACATGTTTTATATTTGCCTAGAGTTCAGCTTTAAAACCACTTCAGCCCCAGAAGGATTTACCCCCTCCTGACCAGAGCACTTTTTGCGATTCGGCGCTGCGTCGCTTTAACTGACAATTGAGCGGTTGTGCGACGTTGCACCAAGACAAAATTGACGTCCTTTTTTTTTTTTTCCCCACAAATAGAGCTTTCTTTTGGTGGTACTTGATCACCTCTGCGGTTTTTATTTTTTGCGCTATAAACAAAAAAAGCAACAATTTTGAAAAAAACGCATTATTTTTTACTTTGTGCTATGATAAATATCCCCCAAAAATATATAAACAATTTTTTCTCCTCAGTTTAGGCTGATATGTATTCTTCTACATATTTTTGGTTAAAAAAAAAAATCGCAATAAGCGTATATTGATTGGTTTGCACAAAAGTTATAACGTCTACAAAATAGGGGATAGATTTATAGCGTTTTTATTTTTTTTACTAGTAATGGCGGTGATCTGCGATTTTTATCATGACTGCGACATTACGGCGGACACATCGGACAATTTTGACACATTTTTGGAACCATTGGCATTAATACAGCGATCAGTGCGATTTTAAAATGAATTGATTACTGTAAAAAATGTCACTGGCAGTGAAGGGGTTAACTGTGTTCCCTGGAAGTTGATTCCAACTGAAGGGGGAGGGGACTAACTAGAGGAAGTGACGGATCGTGGTTCCTAGCTAATAGGAGCACACGATCTGTCACTCTCACAACAGAACAGGGAAGTGTGTGTTTACACACACTCGTCCCTGTTCTGTGTCTCCTGGTCACGATCACTTGTGGCCGGCGGTCATCGCGACCGTCAGCCATGAGCATTGGCACCCCCGCTGTGCAGCGGGCACGTGCGCCTGCTATGTGGACCCTGCTAGCCATCGTACAGTTACGTGGTTTTGCGCAGGAGAGCCAACCTGCTGCAGTAAAACTGCGGTGGCTGGTCCGGAAGCGGTTAAAGTACTGTCCATTATGTACAAAGCACAAGTGTCTAGGATTTATTTTTAAATGAAGGCAATAATAAAATAGTAATGGGAAAAGTAGATATGTGTGAATTCTATTTGCACCTAATGCTGTAGCTTACCGATTCCCTTAGTTTCTCCATCATTTAACTCTTCACCCAGGCTTGGCTTTCTTGTACTCTCCGTATCATTCACAAGCAGTTCGATCTCTGCAGACATTCGTTTGTAATAACAGTCTCCATGCTTTTCTCCTGCATTTAAAAATATTATATATGTAAATGTGAAAAAAGGTTTGACTCCAAGACCAAAGCCTTAAACTCTTCTCTTATTTTACACCCTAGTTAAGTAAAGAACATTTTCTCTAAAGTATTTGTGATGTGTTAACATCTTTAGAAACTCCACAGCTATTGGTATATCTACCATTTCAGGTTAGAGCACTACAGTTGTGGGCATCAACACAGGTTGAGCTCTAGCTGGTGCCATCAACAGAAAAATGAACCAAACCTCACGACATGAACGTTCTTTGAGATGTTTTCACTGCTGCATAAGGCGCCATATTAAATACAACATGAGCTGCTGCTTCACTTGACGCTCCTGTCTCCATTCCATACATGCCTACCTAGAGTGTAATCATCTGTGACGTGGTCCAGGGGATGACAACTCAGCGAGCCGCTGAGATGGCCACTCCCTGCCCCTCCATAGCTCAGCGCTAAAATGAGTGTGGAGGAGCAATGCTGACTGACAGTCAACATCGCTCTGCTCGGGGAGGAGTGAGAATCGAGTCATCGGCGGTGTTCGGTGGCTCGGTTCCCAATGCAGAGATGGCGGGGACATCGTTCTGATGCTGCATCCACCTAGGTAAGTATGATTAGCACAAAAAAAAAAAAAGAAAACCATACTTCTCTTTTTAAGAGGAGTTTTTCAGCTGTAAAAAAAGCTCTAGTTCTGAGCTTAAAAACGCTGAAAAACGTGGCTATTCTGCATTTTTGAGCCATAAGCTCTTGTGGGAGTATAATTTTGCTAAAAAAAGCTGAAAACGCAACTATAAAACCCAGCAATAACTTTTAATAACTAAACACCAATATTGGTTGAATTGAATGTTTTAATAAAACTTAATTGAAGACTGTGTTTTCATGCGAAGTACACCTATATTCTGCCAGTCACACTGCAGTTTAGGATAACACAACCATACCTTGCGTGCTCTCACACAATCGTTCTGTTTCTGTTTAGACTTGTGTGTTTAGGTCACTAAGGACGTATAATGCCTGAAGCAATAACTTACGTCGTTTAGTTGATGATAGCTTATTGATGCGTTTCAGTGGAAGGTAGTCTGGTCGTTTCAACTTTGGTTCTTCTTCTGAAACATTCTTCTTAAAAGAAAGCGCCCTTCGAATGCTATTTTTTTTAAAGCTGGCTTTTCTTGAAGTGTGTGTTAAATGTCCATCAGTCTCAGGGGTGACAGAACTAACCACTGAGGCCGTTTGTTCAGAAGGATTTTCCTTTTTACTAAAGAGTTGACTCATTAGGTTCCTAAACCATGACTTTTTGGCAGGTTTAACGTTGGCCATGCTGGCAGGCTGATTGTTCTGGGCCGTCTCTTGAGATTCTGATGGCTTGTTGGTATTACCCGCATCTTTCTTCACTGTTTCCTGTAATTCTGCTTTGGTAACTACAGGTATATTATTCTCTTTTACTCGTTGTTTAAACTTAGTGAGGTCAGTGACTGATCGCTGCAGTCTATCATGTCTCCTTTCTCTCTTTTCCACAGTCCTCTTTGTTTCTCGATTGCTTAAACTCCTTTTTACATACGTTTCCAGTACCAGTATAGCCTCTTGCTTGTTTAAAGAAGAAAATTTCCCTCTTTCTTTCCGTTCCAATTTAGGGCTGTTTATGTCTGTTTCCGCCATATTTTTCCTGCATTCAAATCAAAAAAGGTTAATAAATTACTATTTTACAATACTACTTAAAAGCTCTTTTCTGAACCGCATCAAGGAGAACTACACATTTTTTAGGCCATTATTTAGAGCGGGAACATTCATTCACAGGAGTTGCATGTAGATAAATACCACCACACACATCACCTAGAAATACTTCCAATTAGGCTGACTATAGGACAAGTAGTGCCCATTCACATAAACTACTATTGAGTGCTGGACTAGGCTTTGGGTTACAACCAATTGAAATTGCATTCAATGGGGTTGATTTGCTAAAGGTAAAAAGGCTCTTCGCTTTGCAAGGAACTTTTCTCCAAAGCTTAGTGAATGCGAGGAAAGAATATCCAATCACGGGCAAAGAAAATAAAAAACATTTTTGCTTGCATATGATTGGATAATGGAAGTCAGCAGAGCGTCATCTCATTCACTAAACTCTGGTGCAAATTTCTTTGCAAAGTGAAACTTCCTTTGCAAAATTAACAACCTATTTGCCTTTAGTAAAGCAAGCCCTATGGAACCCAGTGAAAAGATTGCAGCAAAGCTAGGATAAAGTAATGCTGGTAATAGATTTTCAGATATTCAGGCTGCCTTGCACTTTGTTGTAGCCACATCTTTACATAGCCTAATTATTAGATAGATTGGGGGAAGGGTGGAAGGGACATTGGGGGGGGGGGGGGGGGGGGGAGTGTGTCACCCACTACAACCAACCCCTCCTTTATTGTCTTCATGGTTAACAGCTTTAGCTGAATTGGGACAACAAAAGGTACAGAATCTTTCTGTTGGCTTTTTCTATTTATCTTTGTAGGTCCTGTGGCTCCTCTTGCACCCTCCTCACATCCTGGTAACTGATAAGAAGTTGCAAATAATTACCAGAAGAGCCTCCCTGCTTTGATCCTGGACAATTAAAAAAAAAAAAAAAAAAAAAAAGCTTAAATTTGAATGTAAATTAAGCAACCAGTGGGGGGTGAAGTGTTTTTTTCTTTTTAGATGTTCCAACACGCTAGAGAATGTTTGGAAGTGACACCAAGCCATTATCTGTGTAGCATGGAAACTCTGTGTGGGGGAGAGTAAAAGTAGGTAGGATGTAGTGTCCCAGACAACACAAGGCATAATATACATTACGGTACGTAATATGACTGGATACTAACATTTATAGGTAAAGTTGATCAAGGGAATATCTGATTACCTCTCAGAAGATCAGGAAGGAATTTTTTCCCCTGCTGTAGCAAATTGGATCATGCTTTGCCGTTTTTTTTTTTGCCTTGCTCTGGATCAACTGTGGGTATAGGATTGTGTATAAGGAATTGTATGATATTTTTTTATTTTCTGTCCCTTTTTATAGGTTGAAACTAGATGGACATGTGTCTTTTTTTTAACCAGACTAACTTTGTAACTATATAGCAACTGGCTTTACAGTTAGGCATCATTCACACTAATGTCGCGTACAGACGATCGGAACAACAGATTTTTTATGGGAGCTTGTTGTCGGAAATTCCGACCGTGTGTAGGCTCCATTGGTCATTTGTTGTCGGAATTTCCAACAACAAAAATTTGAGAGCTGGTTCTCAAATTTTCCGACAACAAAATCCGTTGTCGGAAATTCCCATCGTGTGTACACAATTCCAACGCACAAAGTTCCACGCATGCTCGAAATCAAGCAGAAGAGCCGCACTGGCTATTGAACTTCATTTTTCTCGGCTCGTCGTACGTGTTGGACGTCACCGCGTTCTTGGTGTTCGGAATTTCCACCAACATTTGTGAGACCGTGTGTATGCAAAACAAGTTTGAGCCAACATCCATTGGAAATAAATCCCAGGATTTTGTTGTCGGAATGTCCGATCGTGTGTACGCAGCATTAGGAATGTGGAGTGTTATACTATAAGACAAAAGAGGCTTCTATGGTACACTGAGATTTGCTGGATATTGCAATTGAAAATTTATTTGACCAGACCTCCAAAAGCTGAGTCTATTTAAAGGCCCATACACACGATCGGACTTTTAGACAACAACGCTCCAACGGACCCGTTTTATCGGACAATCCGACCGTCTGTATGCTCCATCGGACAATTGTTGTTGCTTTTTCAACGGACAAATGTTTGCTGTGCATGCTCTCAAACTTTTCGACAACAAATGTCCAATGGAGGAGAATCCGATCGTGTGTACACAAGTCCATCGGACTAAAGTCCAAAGTACAAACATGCATGCTCAGAACCAATGCTAAACATCAGCCAACAATAGCAGAAGTTGCCCAAAGGGTGGCGTTAAAGAGCTGAAAAACGTGATTTGGTGAGAGCTGGCTGAAAATGTTCTGCCATGTGTATGCAGAAAAGTTCACGTCCAACGCCCATTCGGACAAAAATCCACGGAAAGGTCCGATGGAAATCCGATCATGTGTATGTGCAAACTGTGAAGCATGCGCTGTATCACAACACACAACAGCATGCATCCTGAACTGCGATGGATTGTTACAAAGAGCCAAACCTGGAGGGGAAATTTCCTGCAGCTTCAGCTGTATCAGGATCTGTTTTCCACAGGATTGTGTATAGTTGACGGAGATATCTTTGGGAAGTGCCATCTTAAACAGAGGGGTATCATAGTGTACACTTGTTTCAAAATGTACACTTGGGAGAGTTAAGATGGGTATATACGCACTGAAATTCAGTTGGTTCCTGCTGGAAGGTAAGGTGTGTACCTCTCTGTGCAGCAGATGCTGTTGAACGGTCCTGCTGGAAAACTGGCATTTCGATCAGCATATGCAGCCAATGGCTGCAATGTTGATCAGTGTTTTTTGACAGTGGTGGGGAGGGGGAAGGGCTCCTGGTGTCAGAATATAATATCGTAGCAGAGGATATTGAACAATGTGGATGAGGGAATATGTGATTTTTTTTTTTTTCTTTCAACTCCCTGATTGAATGAAAAAATACTCCCTTTGTATACCCTGCTTTATGCTGTCCTCCCGAAGGCTCGATTCACATCTATGCATGTTGCTTTTGAGCGTTTCTGCAGTGCTTTTTGCGGTGCTTGCCGCGTTTTTGAACATGCATTTTTGCCACGTTTTGCGTTTTTTTTTTTTTTTGTTTGTTTTTTTTTTGTTTTTTTTTGTTTTTTTAACAGTGTTTTTTTTATACTGTATACAGTGTAAAAAAAGAAAGGGGGAAAAAAATGCGATAAAAACGCGGTACTTACTTTTTGGATGCGGGTCCATTGAATTCTATTACATGCAAAACGATGCATTTTGCATAAAAAAAAGTCCCCGACCCTTTACAAAAACGCAGATGCACAAAAATGCATTGATGTGAACATGTTCCATAGGAACCCATGTTAAAAAATTCCCATGCATTTCTGCAAATTGCAAAATGCATCAAAAAACGCATTTTTGTGAATAGCGCCTAAGGCTGTGTTCACACTGCTGCGATGTCAGACATTGCATGTGATTCGCACCACATAGCTGACCAAATCACATGCGATGTCGTTGCGATGCAAATTCAGCCATACAGATTGTATGGCTGAATTTGAATCGCATTTGGACCAAAGCCATGCAGGACCCATTTTTGGTTTGCACCAGAATCTGAACGCATTAGTGTTCATACCCATGTGATCTGATTCCTGTTCAAATTGACAGTTCACATTGAGATATGTGAACCAATCTGGGGGAGTCATTAACTTTCTATTGACACCCGCAGCGGTTCGCATAGGGTCGTGTGAAAAGCCGGTGGGTGACATGTGATGCGGGACCCCATACTGGAACCGAGCCTTAATGTACTAAAAGGCTAAGCAGTGTGCAACTCCAGTGCAAAACTGTTATCTGATGCTGAATCCAAGGCTTGGCTACAAGACAGAACGTTTTTATGAATTTCCTTTTGGCTCAGGTTCAAACACAAGTTGTTGCCTTCAATAAACGTTATCCGGTGCACGTCCCATGGCTGACTCATGTGCCCAGTGCCACCTGTACACCTATGAGATTTTTGGCCTCATAAAGAAGCTCTTACAAGCAAGTTGTCAATGATTGTGTTTTAATGATTGTAATAAAATGATTGCATTTTTTTCTAAAATATGTATTATATAACTATCAGCCTGGTATTACGGCAATGCACTCAATGCATTTCCGCAAAAGAGCTTACAATCTAAGGTCTCTAAATCACATTCATACATACACATACTAGGTCCAATTTAGGCAGGAGCCAATTAACCTACCAGCATGTCTTAGGAGTGTGGTTTCTGCTACAATATTTTTTACTTAGCTGCCATTGTGAGATACTTTGTTAAAAAATCAACATTATGAAATCATTTTTTAAACTTTGCAATGGTCATGAAAACATTTTTTTTTTCAAAAATAAAAAAAGGAATACGATTACATTTTTAATTTACAGTATTAGCTGGCAGAGTTGTATTTTGGTAATGCACTTATTACATTTCATCCACAGTATTATTTAGGCTCCCTTCATACGGGCAGACTGATCGGGTCCACCTGTCAGTTTTTTAGGCAGACCCGATCGGACCATCCATTGCCCTATATAGAGCGGTGGGTGTCAACGGACATGGGTCCATTGAAACCCCATCCTATCGACTAAAAACAGATGGATAGGGATACGTTCTCTCTTTTATTTGGTGAATTGGATTGAATAGGAGAGTGATCGGATATAAAAAGCAGGTGGTCCGTTTACATCCGACCTCCCATAGAGGACAGCGGGCTGTGTCTGTTCTGTATAAGCGGAGCGGACACGGACAAGCCATCCGCCAAATCTGACTGTTGATCCCTGCTGAGCAGGCGACTCCTAGCAGATTCTGCCCTATGAGCAAGGGGTCTTACTCAGCTGCTATTTGTGGAAGACGTTATTGTGATCGAATGAGCTCTATAAATATATCTGCTTTATCCTTGTGATGGGTGTGCAATGCCAGTGGACAAGAGGGGAAACACACATTGGAGTTCACAACTGCTCATTGGATATTACTCTATTACACATACTGTAGGCACAGGGATAATTAAACTACACAGAGGTGTACAATATCATATGCATAAAATACATTTTTGCTAGAACGTGTAAAAAACAAACAATTTTCTATATATATTAAATACATCAGCTTCAACAAGAACAATTTCAAAATCCTTTTTTTTGCTATGAGCAGGAAAGAAACTGCCTGTAATGTTATAAATTATGAGTTTCTTCCAATAAATGCCAACTTAGTCTGCATTCACACGTGAGTACTTTGTAGCTCGAAGCTCAAATCTACAAAACTCTCAAACATAGAAAAAAAAATCAATTATTCTCTATGGCGCTTGTCACACCTGAATACTCAAAAAAGTTCTGGAGCTTCTTGCTGTAGCTCAAATCGGGCAGATTGCAGCATTTTAGAGCGTTTTGAGTCCAAAAGAATTGCATTGGTACATGAAGAAATGTGCAATATGCTAGTTTTAACACGTGTCTTTAAGTACATATATCCACACAGCAACAGGAGATGTCACATATGATACTGTTCTCTATTGGCTAATACAAAAAACGCCTTAAGCTCCAACGCTGTAATAAAACAAGAGAAGAAAATGCTCCAAAAATTTGATGCTCAGGTATGAATGCAGCCCAAGGCAGGATGTGCATTACTGGTTGGATCTCAAGGTGAAAATAGAGGAAAAAAGACTAAAAAAGAAAACAAATACAGTCACCACATTAAGGGCTTGGTAAACTGCAATATTGTAATTTTTTTTTTTTTTTGGTTCAGCCAATTAAATTGCTACAAATTTTAGCAGCAGGATGGAGCTACTAAAAATCTCCAGTGTAGCTCTCTCCTGTTCCAATAACTGCCAGCAAATAGTTACACCTCTTAGTAACAAGAAATTAAAGTAAACTATATAGCCTGACTTTTTTTCTCTGAGCATTTGGAGGGTTATTTAGTAGAGTGCGGTGAAGTGAGATGACGCAAAATATCACTTGCTATAATCATGTAGACGACATTCACAATTGTTTTTTTTTTAATCATGTTTAGATATTTAAATCAAACTTCACTTCACTATAGTAAATTACCACCTAACCATTATTTGTAGACACAAATTTGTGTATTGTTGTGAAAAAAAGGAAAAGGGAAGTAAAGGGCGTTCACAGATAAGTAGAGTAGAAAAAAAAACAAAAGAGCTGGTTATATACTAAATCATCATTCTAGGCTTTTTTTGCCTTTACGTCTCTTTAGTTGAGTTTACCTTTGTGTTTCCATAAAGACTTGCTGTGTGTCCCAGGTGCTCTGCTGTTGGCTGTCGGTGTGCTACAGTTTTTAGGTGTATACTATATACACTCATTCAGCTAGGTGACCTAACAACCTATTTATAAGCCTCCAATAAGCAGACATTACCTCCCACAGCACAGCCTCCTGTGGTTTCCCCATCATACGTAGTAAGCACAGCTCCTCCATATACAGTGCTTTCAGTCTTACTTCCTCATTGTTTCAGGCTTTTCACATGGAGTTACAGTAAAGACAATAAACCTGTTGTACCACAATGGATTAGATACCAACCAATCATATGAACAACATGATCATTTCTGGGAATTCTGTCTGGCTTCTTATGACCCGACACTTTCTATTGTTTTCCTAGAAGATCATTCCAATTTATTAATACTAAAAGTCTAATGCGGCATTAAACCTAAAAGCAAACATTTATTTTATTGCAGCTTAGCAATACGTTTTTTAGGCTTTCTTCCCTTTATTTTCATCTGGTAAATTACAGCTCATTCGCAGAAACAAACACTGCGTTTAGATGCGTACAGCAGTTTTGTACGAATCTAAGCACTATAGTAATCAATGAGTCCATACACACAGCTGGGTCTACATACGAAAATGTGGCCCCAAAGACATGCTACTGCACTAAACGCGTTAGGGACGGAGTTACGTGCTGATGTTTCGCTGTCGCTTCCAACTCCAGGACCGGTAGCCATCTTAGTGAGTGCACTCCTATTGTTTTATTGCTATGTTGATGAATATGGCAGTTTTTCATTCTTAAAGCTTTATACGGATTTATTTTGTTGAGCTTTTTTTCACCCAGCTTTTCTTAAAAAAATAAGCATGGGTTTCAGCTTTTTTGCAGTTTTATACTTACCTAGGTGGATGCAGCATCAGTCCCCCAGTGCCTCTGCACTGAGAACTGAGCAATCGAACACGGCTGATCGCTTGGTTCTGACAGCTCTCTGAGCAGAGAGTTGCAGACTGTCAGTCACAGCTCTCTGCTCTGCTCCTCCAAGCTCACTAAAGCGCTGAGCTGTGGAGGGGGTGGAGCAGTGACTCAAGCTGTCAGTGGCTCGCTGAGAGGCTAAGCTGGGTCTCCGTCCAGGCAAATGGGGGATCCTGATTTCCATTGTCGTGATGACACAGTGCCTGGACTGACTTCTGTGATGTGACTGAAGTCCACTCTCTGCTGAAAACGAGTCACAGGAGTGCAAAACGAACTGCACTCCTGTGATCCATTGGAGAAGTACAGCCAAACAAGCTTTGGCTATACTTCTCCTTTAAGTGTGGATGACTTTCTGAAGAGGATGTTCGCTCTGCTTCTGTAACTGGGAAAATTTTACAGAAGTCACTGGCTTTAAAGAGGAAGTAAACCCTGATGGGTTTTTCTTCCTGTTTTTTTCCCCTGCAAAGTAAAAGCATAATGGGCTAAAACGCATCGCATACTAGCCCATTATGTTGCACCTACCTGCAAATGAAGCCCACGATGTCCAGAGGTCCTCGCTGTTGGCCGCGTCCATCTTCGCCCCCCTTCCTTCCGTGCCCGTGGACTCCGGCTCTGTGACATAAAGGGACACTTTTTGGTTGCTATGGACAATCTCCAGTTTCCAGGCAGAAAGAACAGTGTATATCATGTAAAACTGCATGCAGGGCATGGGCCAAAGCACTGGGGACAAAAGGGATGTGAAATCATTTCATACAGTACTGTAATCTGTAAGATTACAGTACTGTATGTGTTATGATTTTTACTTTTTTTTTAATTTGCCGCCAGGCTCCGCCCCCATGCGTCGCGACACTCACAGGGAACGGAGCCTGGCACAGAGAGGCTTCGGAGGAGGACACAGCCCGCGGACACTGCGGGGGACATCGCAGGATCCCAGGGACAAGGTAAGTAAGGCGGCACCAGCATCCTGCGATGTAATCCCGAGTGTGGCTCGGGGTTACCACTAATGGTGCTGAATTTTAACCCCGAGCCACACTCGGGAAAACCGCCGGGGAGGCTACGCTTTACATGTTGTGTTTGCTGCTTAGGCTGGCCATACATTATTCAATTTACTTTTTTAATTTCCGTTAGATTTACCCTTAGCTATGTAGTGCAAGGTTTTGCCTGATTGCATACATATTGAAAGTGTTTAGATTTGACCTCATATTATATGGTTTTGGTAAATCTAAAGGAAAATTGTACAAGGAAATTGTATAATGTATGGCCAGCCTAAAGCCTAGTACACATGAGATTATCGGATGAAAAATCATCCATTTTTTATTTTGCATGCTAGCCTCCAAATTGAAAACAAATAGGCTGCTAAAATACAAACTTTCTTGTACGACAGAATAAAAGCTTGGAAGTGATGTAATGTATATGTATTGTATTTTCAGACGAAAACCATACTGATTAAACGAAAATCATACAATCTGGTATCGCACGACAAAAATGTTCCTGTTTGACCCTTCGGAAAATTTTGGGACGAAAGCCGTGTACTAACGATCGGATTATTGTACGATCGTGTCGAAAGCAGTATTTTTTGTACGATATTCTGATCGTTTGTACGGAGCTTTACACATACAGTATGCAGCTTGGGAGCTGGTGAGTGTGCATTGATGGTGGCTGGATAACAGTCATTGTCCTCTATTTGGTGGAAGGAATAAACGAACACGTAGATATAATCAGTGGACTTTGATATATTACATTTTATGATATTTGTTCTTAAAGGGACAGTCTCATTTATTCACTTGTATTTGTGAAAGATTTTTTTTTTTGTGATTTCTTTTTTTGTGATTCCTTTTCTTTTCACTTATTGGTTTGTTTTATATTATTATTTGGCGCTGCACCCTATACAAATATATCATTTGGGAGGTTTATGTATGTTGACCTGCGTTGCTGGCTGGTAGTGTTATTCACTCTGGCGCTGACATTTACTCTGAATATTGTTGTCTTCTATTTGATGGAAGGAATACACGGATACGTAGATCTAATCAGTGGACTTTATTATATTACATTATATGATATTTGTTCTTAAAGGGACTGTCTCTTATATATTTGTATTTATGGGGAAAGGTGTTTTTTTTTTTTTTTTTTTTTATTTATTGTTATTGTTATTCCTTCTTTTCTTTGTACTCGTTGGTTTGGCTTTTATTGTAATTTGGCACTGCACCCTATATAAGTATACCATTTTGGAGATTTATGTATATTGACCTGTGTTCCTAGCTGCCAGCATTATTCACTCTAGCACTGACTTCTACTGTGCATACGAAAATGTGTGCTGTGTTAAAACAAGGCACAGCTGCAGATTTGACCTAAATCTACACATTTTTCTCACGTACATGCATAGATGTGTATAAACATGTATAAATGTGCATAAACGTGAGTACTTTGGGTGCATATTTTACACAGGACCTTTCTTTCAGGGCTTGTTCACACCACAATTTCTGCATTCCCGATGTGTTTTTGCATACCAGCTTACACATGTTCTTGGTGCATTTTTAATGCGTTTCAGTGCATTTTTTTCCTCATTTTTCTTTTGACACTTTAAAATTATTTATCTTAACTCAGAACAACGTGCGTTGCAGTGCATCCAGGTGTGTTTAGACATGTTTCAGTGCTTTTACATGAAACTTTAGTTTGTTGGTGCATATAGGTGGCAATAAGGCACCTAGAATAAAAGAAATGTGCCACATCCCATAAAGTATATGGAGTTTGCAATGTTTGAAAAGATGGACTTTAAAGGCACATATATAAATTTTTTAACAAAATTAATTTATTAAAATACACATTTATCACAATATTACAATACATATATAGCGTCAAACATAACAGTTGGACTACTTGTGGTTCCCCTAATATACAGACTAGATTTACATGCATTTTGCTGCATTCCAGATGTGTTTCAGATGAAAATGCAGCAGGTTTTACTTTTGTAGACTGCACTGGAATTAACAGCACTGGTGTGAACTAGGGCCATTGGAATACATGGAGAACATTGTGTATGCATTTTTGATGCAGTTTAAAAATGCACAGGAAAACATCTGGTGTGAATCAGCACGTCTAAACACAACTTTTTTTCTGCCCGTGTGAATGAACCCTATAGCCAGTAAGTTGGTTGTTTTTCAACAGAACAAGCTGTCTTGCAGATGTAACAGGGCTGAGACAAACCATTTAACACTGGCAGGGGGGCTTACAATGATCAGCTTTTAGTTATGTAAAACTTTTATTCCAAAAAGAATAAAATGGAGGCTGTAACTGTTAAGAAAAAAGTGTTTGCTTGAGTTTGGCTTCAGTTTTTAGTATATCGACATCTATTAGTACATCTAACACTACTCTTACCCCAGACTGACAATGCTGCGGTCCAAAGGTGTCGCTGTTGCTCCTTCATCCAGAGTATAGGAACTCTAATATAGGAGGTGTGTTACCGGCCAGATCACTAGGGGAAAAACAGAAGGGAAAAAAGCCTAAAAAAAAGGAAAACTAATGTGGCTGCCACATCTAGCGATTCAGTTATTGGTATTAGATATTCAGTTTTTGGTTTAGATTTTAATACCGCTTTAATTAAGGCCTCATGCACATAGCCTTTGCAAGAATAAAATATGCCTAGTGTTAAATTCTTGGCATTTTCCCATGGCTGAGGTTCTACAGGTGGAGTGTACAGCTGGCCATAGAAGTGAATGGCTGTAAGCATATCTCCCAACTGTCCCTCTTTTAGAAGGACTGTGCCTCTTTTGAGACCAAATCCCTTGGGCAGCCCCAGTTGTACCTCTTTTGAGACCAAATCTCTTTTGCAGCCAGGGTTGTCCCTCTTTTGGCCTAATGTGTACCTCTCTCTACAAAATGTACTTTTTACTACCAAAACAAGATTCGTTGCACTAAATTTTTTAAGCAACTTCTATATTACTGCATTTGTTATTTTGAAAAGCCAATGTAAAGGAAAAAAAGAGGTTAACAAGGCACTTGTATGGTTTAGCCAATCATTTTCTGCATATTAGATTTTTGTCGTCCATGTAACCGGGGCCGAGTCAGGGAAGTGTCCTTTGCCTACATACTGTGTGCTTTATTATTTCAGAAAGTTGAGAAATATGACTGTAAGCTCCTATACTCATGGAAATGCCGATGCTTCTGTGCATATACTTATCAAGTGTATTTATTTCTGAGAGACGATTGTCCCCCCTTTTTTTTTTAATTTATTCATTTACCTTTACCATTTTTAACCTTATGAACCTTCACTGTCCCCCAGTGTCTCCCTATCTGCCCTCTATGGTCGCACCTGACTGGTTCCCTTAAATTGGGTTGCTTGGGTTGTTTGTCTGGGGTCCAGCCTGGTGGTTTGCGGGTGCTAGCATTTGTTTGGGTAAGTGTATACCCACGCTCTCTCATTTTTGGCAACCAAGCTCATATCTTATTCAATTTCCTGCACTTTAATTTTGACTGTATGTTTTTATACATATGCCATAACATCTTTATATCTTATCTGTCTAGTGGTTTCAATTAAGCCATGCACATCCTCTGAGGAAGCTAACAGTGAAACATGTCGGGCTAGTGTGCAATGTCTCCATTTGTGATCTGTGATTTATCTCCTTATCTATGACCACCAAATATCTGCAATTTTAAATTGCTCTAACGTTGTTTGTTTTTACAAATATGTTACGTAATAAAACTTTGTTCTATTTTAACTGACGAAAGCAAATTCTTTCTCTTTGTATTTGGCACTGCAAAAATCCCCTTACCCTCTCTTGTTGTTTTTACCTACATTGGGTTGAGGTGTCTAGCCTAGGGGTGTTGCATCATCAACCAGACCAAACCTCTGCTCATACTTATCAAGGAAGATTCATGTTAAGGAAACGCAGGTAAAGACTATTGCACACATGATACCCACCATAGTAAAATAAAAAAAGGAGTCTTAGTGGCAAATTCTACTAAAGAATCCACATTTAAATTACCATATAAAAAATGAGATGCACTTTAAAGCTGCCCTAAATGGATTAAAATTTAGCTGGTTTGGCAGAGACTGGCAGAATTTCAATCTTTCTATGGCAGCTCCCGCTCAGTGGAAGTCGATCTAATGATTGTCTTCTGTTGAACAGGACTGTTGGATTACTTTTGTTGACCAATGGCTTGTAGCCAATTGGCTGCAGCCACTGATCAGTGTATACTGACAGTGAAGGAGTCCCACTGTCAGAATACAATGGCACAGTGATATTGGTACACAATAAAACAACCAGCCAACTACAAGCGACACCAATAGAACATGTCAAAGTATCAGACCAATATGACAGATACAGAAGATTAAAACAATGAGAATCCTACTGGATCTTCACCTTAAAATGCTGCACCCAGATGGTTTAAATAAGATCGCTGAAATTATAGAAGAATGGCAGAAACATTGTTATAGGTTTATTTTTTCCACTGCAACTTAAAGCGTAACTTCACTTTCTCAATCAACATTGACTATTTTTAATCCTTATGCTGCTAGCTTTAGTAAATGGATAAGGAAAGTATAATATATTTACTTGTTTTAACATTTTTTTTGTTTACGTTCCCTCAGCTAATTCCTGGCTTCCAAGTCTAGGCAAATTATGTCATACATTCCAGGAGTCTTTAAGAGGAGAGGTAGGGGTTTTCTCAGCTAAGCACACCCTCCTGCCTCAATGCCTGAACTAAGGGCAAACAGATTCTAGGAAATAAATGCTACATTAATCATCTGGCCTTACACAAGCTGGGCAAGGCCAGAAATGCCGGAGGGGGGCTTGGTGTTCAATGTGATTTCTCAGCAAATTAAAGCACTGGGACATGGATGGATAGGTGAATTTGCTTTGATTATTAAAAATGAATTAAATCGGGTTTTTGGTTTGTTCCACATAAAAAGTGATTGCAAAGCTTCAAATTTTTTTATTCTAAAATAACAAACATGTTATACTTACTAGCTCTACGCAAAGGTATTGCACAGAGTGGTCCCTTTCCTCTTCTAATGGGGCCCCCTCCGGTGCTATCGGCTCCTACTCCCTTCTGAGTGCCCTCATCATAAGCTGCTTGCTATAGGGGCCATTTATCTGTACAGCTTGTTTGCTGGATTTGGCGCGGGGATGCATTGGATGCTTACAGCTGCCATTGTGCTCTTGCTGGGCCTCCAATGTATCCCTGTGCCTTTATATACCGATTGACTTCTGTTCAACCACCCTTTTGAATTTTCCCTGCTTGATCAACGGTGCAGGCATAGCCTGCTGATCGCAAGGAAGTTTTCCCAAAGTCAGATTACAATAGCTCAGTGGAAGGATTCCCCCTTCATTTACCTTGAATGTGTGGATGGGGGAATCAAGCCTGTTTTTTTTTTTTTTTTTTATTCAACCTGCTGGTTGAATGAGAACAAATGACTATTTTATGGACAGCTTCACAGTCACACTTTGTTCACATATATCCCAAGGCTCTCTGATCCTGGTGTCCTATTTTACCATACTGTAAATGTTCTATAATGAAATTAATGTCCTTTATACCTATAGGTGCCTTTAAGCGTATCATCCAATAGTGGGACTTCTTAGTAAAGGGGCAGAGCCTGTTGCCGATGACATCATCATACTGAGAGAGAAAGCTGCAGATGAGCAGTGTGCATGGTGAGCCGTGTTTCTAGCATAACCCTTCATGTATTGAGACCAGATCAATCTCATTTATGTATCCTCTGATTTTATTTTACTGTGTGAGTGCAGGACCAGGACTTTTCTGACACTTTTTGTGTCAAGTAAAAATCTGTATTTTTTGCCAGAAAAAAAAGAACCCCCAAACTATATCTATCTATCTACTGTATATCTATATCTGGATATAGCTAGATATCTATATCTATCAATATCTAGATATAGATATCTGTGTGTATGTATGTATGTATGTATGTGTGTGTGTGTGTGTGTGTGTGTGTGTGTGTGTATAGATAGATAGATACTCATAAAAGTGAGTACATCCCTCACATTTTTGTAAATATTTTATTATATGTAAAGTAGTGAGTGTGGAGCTTGTATAACAGTGTCAATTTGCTGTCCCCTCAAAATAACTCAACACACAGCCATTAATGTCTAAACCGCTGGCAATAAAAGTGAGTACACCCCTAAGTGAAAATGTCCAAACTGGGCCTCAAGTGTCAGTTTTTTGTGTGCTACCATTATTTTTCAGCACTGCCTAAACCCTCTTGGGCACCAGAGCTGCACAGGTTGCTACTGGAGTCCTCTTCCACTCCTCCATGATGACATCACAGAGCTGGTGGATGTTAGAGACCTTGTGCTCCTCCACCTTCTGTTTGAGGATGCCCCACAGATGCTCAATAGGGTTTAGGTCATGAGACCTGCCTGGCCAGTCCATCACCTTTACCCTCAGCTTCTTTAGCAAAGCAGTGGTCACAGGGCCAATCCTAGGGTCCCAGACGCCTGGGTGCAGAAATATTTCTGGCGCCCCCACATGGGCGTGGTAATCTTACAAACTCCTCCCCTTTACACGTGTTTCTATGGCAACTACTCAAACACAGAGATTCTCCCCTAAGAAGTCTTCGTTAACCTGGGATCTGTATTCTGGCAATGACTCCATTCCTTTCTCCGCCAGGGATGGTACTAGGCTGTGTGGCTTTCCCTCTGGTGGCGCAGGACAGCGGGGTTCTGCCTCTGATGGTGTTCCCTCAGCACTGTCCTCTCCCTCTGGAGTCCTGGGTGCACTTCCCTGAAAGATTTCCCGGGTTCCTAGCTCTCTCTCTCTCCCATTCAGCTGGGCATGCTGTGTGGGCTGCAGTTTCCGCGTTACAGTGGGGCTGCCAGTCTTCGGGACTACATGTCCCACAATCCTCTTCTCTGCTCATTTTTTTTATTCTATTTCTTCCCTGAACGATATGAAGGCGGGGGAAGAAACACAGTGGGCGGCTGTGCTGGAAAGCACCGCTCACTAGTACAGCAGCGCAGGGAGAGGGGGGGGGGAAAGAGCCCGCAGCTGCAGTGGTGTCACGAGGGTTGGTGTCACCCCCCCTACACCAACTATATTCGCCCCTCATTACAGACCCCCCTCCACTTAGTATAGACCCCCTCCGTCAGTGCAAACCCCCCACTAAGTATAAACCCCTCCTTCAGTACAGACTCCCCTCCATTAGTACAGACCCCCTTCCACTAAGTATAGACCCCCTCTGTCAGTGCAGACTAATACAAGTAAAAAGGCGCAAAGCACAGTTACCTTGAAAGTAAAACCGATTAGTCCAGAAACTGAAAACTGTAAAAATGCATGTTAAGTTCATGCATATATACTGGGAGTATATACAAGAGGTCAGTCAGGGCGGCCACCAAAGGAACCAAAAGCAGGGTCCAGCAAGCTAAAACAAACAAGGAGAGGGGCGCCTCTGAGTATAAATCATAAATACATTTTATTAAAACAACAATATCCACTCACGTGACGTCATCACCGGGCGCCACGCTGTACTTGCTCTCCAAGCCTCGCTAGAGATCTTCGGCTCGGCCGGCCTTTTTCCCTTCCTAGAGGCTTCACACCATTCTATCAGTGAGCAGCAGCACGGCTGAACGGATGCTCTGGCGTCCTACACATCTCTCCCTTCCTTCCCTGGAACCCCTATCTGTGCATCTGGGACATAACCTGGCTCCCAACCCAGCAGGATTTGTGTTGGACTGTTCGCTGCAAGAGACTGAACCTGGCTGCAAGAACTAATCCTCTTTGGACCTGGCATGCCCTGCAGGAACCGCTGTGACCTGTAGTTCCACCGCATCTCTCCAGCCCAGCCAACTGACCCTAATGCAACTTCTCCAACTTCCATGTGAGTGGATATTGTTGTTTTAATAAAATGTATTTATGATTTATACTCAGAGGCGCCCCTCTCCTTGTTGTTTGTCAGTGCAGACTCCCCACTAAGTTTAAACCCCTCCCTCAGTACAGACCCCCCTCCATTAGTACAGACCCCCCCAGGACAAACCCCCCTCCATTAGTACAAACACCACTCCTCCATTAGTACAGACCCCCCTCAGGACAAACCTCCCCCCCTCAATTAGTACAGACCCCTCAGGACAGACCTCCCCCTCCATTAGTACAGACCCCCAGGACAAACCACCCCCCCATTAGTACAGACCCCCCTCAGGACAAACCACCCCCTCCATTAGTACAGATCCCCCTGGACAAACCACCCCCCCTCCATTAGTACAGACCCCCCACAAACCACCCCCCCATTAGTACAGACCCCCCTCCATTAGTACAGACCCCCCCACACAAACCACCCCCCTCCACAAACCACCCCTTCTCCATTAGTACAGACCCTCCCACCATTAGTACAGACCCCCCACACAAGCCACCCCCCCTCCATTAGTACAGACCCCCCTGTCCATTAGTACAGACCCCCCCTCACAAACCCCCCCTCCATTAGTACAGCCCCCCACAAACCACCCCCTCCATTAGTACAAACCCCCCCTCCATTAGTACAGACACCCCCCCACAATCCTCTTCTCTGCTCATATTTTTATTCTATTTCTTCCCTGGCCGATATGAAGGCGGGGGAAGAAACACAGTGGGTGGCTGTGCTGGCAAGCGCCGCTCACTAGTACAGCAGCGCAGGGAGAGGGAGGGGGGAAAGAAGAGCCCGCGGCTGCAGTGGCATCACAAGGGTTGGTGTCACCCCCCTACACCAACTATAGTCGCCCCTCAGTGCAGACCCCCCAATAAGTATAAAACCCTCCCTCAGTACAGACTCCCCTCCATTAGTATAGACCCCCCTCCACTAAGTATAGACCCCCTCTGTCAGTGCAGACTCTCCACTAAGTTTAAACCCCTCACTCAGTACAGACCCCCCTCCATTAGTACAGAACATCCCCCCTCCATTAGTACAGACCTCCCTCAGGACAAACCACCCCCCCTCCATTTGTACAGACCCCCCCACAAACCACCCCCCATTAGTACAGACCCCCCTCCATTTGTACAGACCCCCCACAAACCACCCCCCATTAGTACAGACCCCCCACAAACTACCCCCCTCCATTAGTACAGACCTCACCTCCATTATAATATAAAAACAAAAAAAACGCGCTAAAAAATATTGAAAACAATAATGAGATTGTAAAGTCCAATACAAAAAAAGTCCAATGGTGATAAGTGACGTGAAAACTCCTCAATGTGATAATGTTGAAAAGATGATAATTCAATTATGACATATCTATGTGGTGAAATGCTTACCAGAACGTAAGCCAAAACCAGACCAGTGGCTTAAACCCAGCCTGGGCCTTTAGAGAGCGATTCCAATGAGACAGGATCAGTCGCACTCGTGTAGCATATTCAGGTCCACATGGGGTTATCCAAAAAATATATGGCAAAAAACATAGCATAATACTGATACAATAACAAACACAAAAAACAAAAAAGGGGTGCAACACTCAACTAACCCAAATCATATATAATCATAAAAGTATCCTGTGTCCACAGCACACACAGGAGTGTAAAGTGAGTGTCATGCAAACATGCAATAAGGTAGTGCTCTTTGGATATATAAGTGAACCTCCAAAAGAATCTGCTTACCAGATATCAAGGACAAGTGAGCATACAACTGTCACCCAAAAGGAGGGGCATGGGAAAAATTCCACCAAGTGTAACAGGTCACATAAAGCTGCTTACCAGATGGCAAACTAGTGTGCGCAAACTCCACACAGTTAGGGACTTGACATCATAAGACGTGACAGAGGATCTATCTATATAGTGAACCTCTTAAAATTCCTGCTTACCAGATGGCCAATAAGGTAAAGCACAAGCCGAAATCCTGACGAAAATAGCGTAAACACGTCCTGGCAATCTCATCACGGGCTCAGTGGTGCATATAGTATGAAAAGAACAGCCAATAGTGTGATACCGTATAAAACTAAAATTTATTAAACGAATTGCACTTACAATAAAAACGAAGGCGTACCCCATTGTGGACGTCAACCTATGACGAAACGCGTCTGGGAGGGACGTACTGACGTCACCACGTCGCCCTGTTGTGGACGGGAGTTTGTTTGAGTGCCGGCCGGCATCGCTGTAGCCGAAAGACCCAGCATAACAGACAGGACACCCGAAGAGGCAAGTTTTGATCGGGCTGTTAACATAAGACTGGCACATTATGGCCCTAACCCTACAGCGGAGATCATAGACCGAGTTATAGCGGCTGTGGAGGCAAATAGGCTACAGCAAAGAGGTGCTGCAGCAGCGGGAGTCACAACAGCACCAACTGAAAGGAGAAAGGTACATTTTGCTGCTTTTAAAAATTTCAATGAAGCAGAAGGGGAGATTGATGGGTACCTTGCAGATTTTGAACGGCAATGTGCCCTACACCGGGTGCCCACAGACGAATGGGTTACCATTTTGTCTGGGAAATTGTTCAGGGCTATCCCAGATGAGGATATTATGAACTATGGGCTTGTAAAAGAAGCACTTTTGGCCAGGTATGCCGTCACACCAGAAGCATACCGGAGGTGGTTCCGAGAGACGAGCAAGCAGACTGGAGACTCATATGCTGAGTGGGCATGCCGCCTACACCGCACGGCATCCCACTGGGTCGCTGGATGCCAAGCAGTATCCGGGGAAGAGGTGCTGCAGCTGTTCATGCTGGAGCACTTCTTTGACAAGCTGTCCCCAGAAGTCAGAGAGTGGGTCCTGGGACAGAAAACCTTTCACCTTGTCTGAAGCAGCTCGCCTGGCGGACGAATACACAGATGCCCGCAAACTGGATAACCCTGTGGTCAAGACAACAGCTCGGGTGGATTATCGATCAGCGGCACCCCCTCCAGCTGGCGCCTACCAACCACAGTCGTACCACCCTACAGCACCACCTCCAGGTGGCCCAGAGGAGACAAAAGAGATGGTACGATCGGGGGGCCCGACAGCGTATCTTCCAGTTTGGGCAGAAGGTCTTAGTGCTCAAGCCTGTGAAGACCGACAAGATGCAGGCATCTTGGTAGGGCCCATATAAAGTAGTAGCCCAGGTATGTGATACTACCTATGTTATTGCCAGCTGTGCAGATGAAAGAATCCAGCGAACCTTTCATGTGAACATGCTGAAGGAGTATCAGGAACGGCAGGAGGATGTGGCTGCAGTATGTGCCCCTGCTGCGGACGACTCTGAAAGTTTACCCCTCCCTGACTTACTAGAGAGAGACCCCCAGACTGACCTCATTAGCCTCGTACAGCTAGGGGACCGGTTAAGCCCCACAAAGAAGGAACAGGCTAAGCAGCTTCTGTGGGAGAAACAGGCGACTTTCTCCCAAAAACCGGGCTACACGACCCTGGCTGTGCATAAGGTAGAGACCCCTGGACAAGCACCCCTTCGTCAGCCCACCTACCGTATCCCTGAAGCAGTCCGAGAAGGAATGCGGAAGGAGATACAGGAGATGATTCAGTTAGGAGTCATTGAGCCCTCTGACAGCCCTTGGGCCTCGCCTGTAGTCCTAGTGCCTAAGAAAGACGGAACTACCCGGTTCTGCGTGGACTACAGGCGACTCAATGAGAAGACCACCACTGATGCCTACCCAATGCCCAGGGTAGACGAACTGCTAGATCGTATAGCCAGGGGACGTTATTTAACTACAATAGACCTGTGTAAGGGCTATTGGCAGATTCCCCTGGCCGAGGATGCTATCCCCAAGTCGGCATTTGTTACCCCATTTGGCCTGTACCAGTCTAAGGTCATGCCATTCGGGATGAAAAATGCCCCAGCTACCTTCCAACGTATGGTAGATCGGCTCCTCGATGGCTTTCAGGATTTTACATGTGCATACCTGGATGACATTGCGATCTACAGTGGGTCTTGGGAGGAGCACCTGGTTCACGTAGGAGTGGTTCTGGACAAGATTCGGGCTGCAGGCCTGACGTTGAAACCAGACAAGTGCCATCTAGGTATGGCGGAGGTGCAGTACCTGGGACACCGAGTAGGGGACTGCTGGGTACTACTGGCGTTTTGTCCCTGATTACAGTGCTATTGCCAAGCCCCTGACTGACCTAACGAAAAACAATTTACCTAGGCAGGTCCTGTGGTCTCCAGCTTGTGAAGCCGCGTTTCTAGCCCTCAAGCAACTTGTAAATGCCCCTGTCTTGGCTGCCCCAGTACCTAACAAACGTTTCCTTGTCCACACAGATGCTTCCATGTTTGGACTGGGGGCTGTGCCGAGCCAAATCGGGGAGGATGGAAGAGAACACCCTGTCGCATACCTGAGCAGAAAAAAATTACCCCGGGAAGTGAGCTATGCAGCAGTGGAGAAAGAGTGCTTGGCCCTGGTTTGGGCCTTTAAAAAGTTGAACCCTTATTTGTACGGACAGGAATTTTCATTGGTCACTGATCACAACCCATTGGTCTGGCTTAACCGGGTCTCAGGAGACAATGGCAGGTTGCTGAGGTGGAGCTTAGCCCTGCAACCTTACAAATTACCCCGGGAAGTGAGCTATGCAGCAGTGGAGAAAGAGTGCTTGGCCCTGGTTTGGGCCCTTAAAAAGTTGAACCCTTATTTGTACGGACAGGAATTTTCATTGGTCACTGATCACAACCCATTGGTCTGGCTTAACCGGGTCTCAGGAGACAATGGCAGGTTGCTGAGGTGGAGCTTAGCCCTGCAACCTTACAATTTCACCATCAGCTACCGACCCGGTAAGCAAAATGGCAATGCTGATGGGTTGTCCTGGCAAACCGACGTCACTCTGGCCTCCTAATTCCGGACATCCCCAAGTTAACCCGAGAAGGATCAAGCCGGGTCTGCCGGAGTGTTCCACAAGGAGGGAGCCATGTGACGGGAGTCACTAATAGAGGCATGGGGTGAATGGGAACCCCACTGTGATCTGTGCTGGTCAGAGACTCAATGCTGTGTATGTGTGTATATGTGGTGTGTGCTGTTTGCTGTGCTGGTTTGGGGTGGGGCTGTGTTCCAATGTTCTATTGTGTTTGTCTGCCTTGGATCACAGGATGTGTATTGCTGTGAGGAAAGAGGGAGGGGGGATTCCTCCAGCAGCCCCCCTTTTAAGACTGTTTACTGATGAGAAGTTAAGCACACCTGACCTGTGTGTCCATTGTTATTGGACAGTTTAACCCGCCCTGTTTTCCAAGGGTGGGGGGGGGAATGTTTTGAAGTGGGACCTTTATAACATGTGTTTTTTGAATAAAGATTAATTCCTGGTTGAAACCTGAAGACGGAGCCGTGTCTCGTTTTTGGGGTGGATTATTTGTATGGGTTCCTTGTTCGGCTGATTGGAGTGTTCGGTAGCTGCCTTTGTGTTTGGGTATGAAATGTCCTAAACGACTTTAACCCCTTTCATACTCGGGGTGTCGTTACACTTTATTATTATTATTTCAGGTACTTATATAGCGCCGTCAATTTACGCAGCGCTTTTACATATACTTTGTACATTCACATCAGTCCCTACCCTCAAGGAGCTTACAATCTAAGGTCCCTAACTCACATTCATACATACTAGGGATGATTTAGACAGGATCCAATTAACCTACCAGCATGTCTTTGGAGTGTGGGAGGAAACCGGAGTACCCGGAGGAAACCCACGCAGGCACAGGGAGAACATGCAAACTCCAGGCAGGTAGTGTCGTGGTTGGGATTCGAACCAGCGACCCTTCTTACTGCTAGGCGAGAGTGCTACCACTACACCACTGTGCCGCCCCACTCCATTAGTACAGACCATACACAAACCACCCCCCCTCCATTAGTACAGACCCCCCCACAAACCACCCCCCTCCATTAGCACAGACCCCCCCACCCACCCCCCCTCCATTAGTAAAGACCGCCCCACAAACCACCCCCCTCCATTAGTACAGACCCCCCCACAAATTACTCCCCTCCATTAGTTCAGACCCCCCCACAAACCACCCCCCCTCCATTAGTTCAGACCCCCCCACAAACCACCCCCCCTCCATTAGTACAGACCCCCCCACAAATTACTCCCCTCCATTAGTACAGACCCCCCCTCCATTAGTACAGACCCCCTTAGGACAAACTCCACCTGGGCGGCAGCTGGAGAGGAGAGGACAGTGTGCAGCCGCACCGCCCGTGTGGAGAAGATCATGACAGAGAGGAGGAGAAGAATAAAATAAGAGGCACAGCATGGCACGGACCACCCCACCCCCTAACAACGTCACTGCGTGGGTCTCTCTCTGAACAGAGACAGCCGCTCCGATCTCCTCTGACAAGAGGATAGAGGGGGGGACGGACTTGGGCAGGAAACACAGTGGCGGCAGTGAGCGGTGGACACCAACAAGGAGAGGAGGAGGAGGGAGGGGAGCACACTGGCGCTTGAGCGCCCCCACCTCTGTGGCGCCCGGGTGAACTGCACCCCGTGCACCTGCCTAGGATCAGCCCTGAGTGGTCATCTTTGAGGTATGTTTGGGGTCGTTATCATGTTGGAATACTGTCCTGCGGCCCAGTCTCCGAAGGGAGCGGATCATGCTCGGCTTCAGTATGTCACAGTACATGTTGGCATTCATGGTTCCCTCAATGAACTATAGCTCCCCAGTGTCGGCAGCACTCATGCAGCCCCAGATCATGACACTCCCACCACCATGCTTGACTTTAGGCAAGACACACTTGTCTTTGTACTTATCAGCTGGTTGCTGCCACACACGTTTGACACCATTTGAAGCAAATAAGTTTATCTTGGACCACAGGACATGGTTCCAGTAATCCATGTCCTTAGTCTGCTTGTCTTCAGCAAACTGTTTGCAGGCTCTCTTGTGCATCATCTTTAGAAGAGGCTTCCTTCTGGAATGACAGCCATGAAGACCAATTCGATGCAGTGTGCGGTGTATGGTCTGAGCACTGACAGGCTGACCCCCCCCACCCCTTCAACCTCTGCAGCGATGCTGGCAGCACTCATACATCTATTTCCCAAAGACAACCTCTGAATATGACACTGAGCATGTGCACTCAGCTTCTTTGGTCGACCATGGCGAGGCCTGTTCTGAGCGGAACCTGTCCTGTTAAACCGCTGTATGGTCTTGGCCACCGTGCTGCACCCCAGTTTCAGGGTCTTGGCAATCTTCTTATAGCCTAGACCATCTTTACGTAGAGCAAAAATTTATTTTTTCCAGATCCTCAGAGAGTTCTTTGCCATGAGGTGCCATGTTGAACTTCCAGTGACCAGTATGAGAGAGTGAGAGCGATAACACCAAATTTAACAGACCTGCTCCCCATTCACACCTTGTAACACTAACGAGTGACAACGGGGAGGGAAAATGGCTAATTGGGCCCAATTCTGACAATTTCACTTAGGGGTGTACTCACTTTTGTTGCCAGTGGTTTAGACATTAATGGCTGTGTTGAGTTATTTTGAGGGGACAGCAAATTTACACTGTTATACAAGCTGTACATTCACTACTTTACATTGTATCAAAGTGTCATTTCTTCAGTGTTGTCACATGAAAAGATATAATAAAATATTTACAAAAATGTGAGGGGTGTACTTATGAGATACTGTGTGTGTGTGTGTGTGTGTGTGTGTGTGTGTGTGTGTGTGTGTGTATGTGTATGTATATATGTGTGTGTATATATATATATATATATATTATACATAGTTTGGGGGTGAATAGAATGGTGGTTGTTGCATTTTTTTATGTCGCACAGTGTTTTTTCAAATGCCATACACTTAATGAATTCTAATACAAGAAACACAATATATAACCCATTTTTTTTGTTAAAATATAAAAGATGATATTACGCAAAGTAAATAGATATCTAACATGTTAGGCTTTGAAATCGCGCACACTCCTGGAATGGCGACATTTATACCGTGTACACCACCAGAAGTGTAGTAGACACTGTACACACTGTATTAGATACTGCGTACACCGCCTGAAGTATATTAGAAACAGTACACATCAGAATGCCCTGTAGATATAGGCTACACTGGATGCAGAGTGTGTATGCATGTATGTGTGTATATCTAGATAGATAGATAGATAGATAGATAGATATAGATATCTTAGAGTGCATTCTGTGATGGAGACAGAGTGCATTCTGTTGTGTACTGTTTCTAATACACTTCAGGCGGTGTACGCAGTATCTAATACAGTGTGTACAGTTTCTACTACACTTCTGGTGGTATACACAGTACACAATACAGTGCAGCCATAGTACAGTTGCTAATACTTTTCTGATGTTGCACACAGTATCTATTACAGTGTGTACAGTTTCTACTACACTTTTGGCGGTGTACACAGTACACAATACAGTGCAGCCATAGTACAGTTGCTAATACAGTGCAGGCGGTGTACACAGTATCTAATACAATGTGTACAGTTTCTACTAAACTTCTGGTGGTGTACACAATACAGTGCAGCTGTAGTACAGTTGCTAATGCAGTGCAGGCGGTGTACACAGTATCTAATACAGTGTGTACAGTTTCTACTACACTTCTGGTGGTGTACACTACACAATACAGTACAGCCGTAGTACAGTTGCTAATACTTTTCTGGTGGTGTACACAGTATCTAATACAGTGTGTACAGTTTCTACTACACTTCTGGTGGTGTACACAGTACACAATACAGTGCAGCCGTAGTACAGTTGCTAATACAATGCAGGCAGTGTACACAGTATCTAATACAGTGTGTACAGTTTCTACTACACTTCTGGTGGTGTACACAATACAGTGTAGCCGTAGTACAGTTTCTACTACTTTTCTGGTAGTGTACATAGTAACAGTGTGTACAGTTCCTACTACACTTGTGGTGTACACAGTACACAATACAGTGCAGCCGTAGTACAGTTGCTAATACTTTTCTGGTGGTGTACACAGTATCTGTACAGTGTAGTGTGGTGTTGCAAAACAAAATATACATCATGTTGGGAAGGCCACCAAGGAGTGGCAGATGCTCACAGGCCACTACAAGAGGGCAAGCAGCCTCTGTGTCTACAGTCAACAGTGCTGGTCATAGACATGGTCCTCTGCAGGTGGCCGTGGGGCACGCTTGTCCTTTTTTTTTCTGCTGCTGGCCGTCTTATTGAGCCAGAACATGCAGAAGAGTTGGTGGAGTGGATAACAAAGTCATCCTCATCCTCTGTCACCCAGGCTCAGAGTAGTTTGCCTTCCAACGCATCTGCCGAAGCGGCCTATTCCACCGGCTCCTTGTCCACAGTCACTCCTTCCATAGCCCCACCATCATGCACAGAGGAGTCCCCAGAATTATTCGACCACAGTGTCAGATACATGCTGTTGGAGGATGCGCAGCTATTTGAAGGCTCCGATGAAGGACAAGAAACTGGCAGTCTTGTTCCCCCAGCTGCAGCATACTGCCAAGTTTGCTCCAGTGACGAGGAGGGAAAGGATGATGAGGTCACTGACTGTACTTGAGTGCCTGAGAGAAGAAAGGAGGAAGAGGCACAACTCCAAAGAGTCAGGATGTCCTCTAGGGGGCAGCTTAAGGGCAACCACCCTATTGCATCACACCGCAGAGTTTCGCAGGTGCAGGGCGCTGTTGACTCCCCGCTGGATTTTAAAAGTTCCTTGGTGTGGGCCTTTTTTGACACATGTGCAGCAGATCGCACCGTTGCTGTTTACAACCTATGTCTGAAGCGGATCAAGCGTGGCCAGAACAGCAGCCACTTGGGCACCACATGCTTGACCAGACATATGACGACCTGCCATGCAGTCCGTTGGCAACAGCACTTGAAAGACCCACATCAAAGAAAAAGGCAGACTTCTCCTTGCTCCTCATCTGGGATCTCCAACCCCACTATACCTCCAGTCCTCTCAAAAACCTGCATTGAGAGGAATGAAGGTATAGCAATAGGTGTCCCAAGTAATTGCAGCCAATCTGCTAGCAGTACACCACCATCTGATTTTAGCAGGCAAATTTCCCTACCCCAGTTGCTAAACCGTAAAAAGAAATTCGGTCCCAGCCATCCACATGCTCAGCGTCTAAATGCTATCTTGGCCAAATTGCTAGCACTGCAACTGCTGCCTTTTCAGATGGTAGACTCTACCCCCTTTCGTGAATTTGTGGCATGTGCTGTACCTCAGTGGCAGATTCCAAAACGCAATTTCTTTTCACGGAAGGCCATTCCGGCTCTCTACTGGCATGTGGAAGGCAATGTTTTGGCCTCGTTGGACAGGGCGGTCAGCAGTAAGGTGCATATTACCGCTAACTCATGGTCCAGCAGGCATGGGCAGGGACCTTACCTTTCCTTTACAGCGCACTGGGTAACTCTGCTGGCAGCTGGGAAGGATGCAGGACAGGGTTCAGTATTGTTGGAGCTTTTTCTGCCACCACGCCTCCAAAATGCTAGTGGTGATTCTGCCACAGCACTCTCTTCCACCCCCTCCTCTTCTTCTTCCTAGGCCTCTTCTGCAGATTTGTCCTCTGAACCAGCGGTGCTCCGTAAGCGTTTAAGGGCCACACAAGCAGTCAGGCAAAAAGATGCCATGTGGTGCTTGAGCTGCTCTGCTTAGGGGACAGGAGCCACACTGGGGCAGAGATTCTGTCAGCTCTGCAGGAGCAGGCTCAGAGGTGGTTGACGCCACCCCAGCTTCAGCCAGGAATGGTTGTATGCGACAATGGCACCAACCTTCTCTCCGCCCTCCAACAGGGACACTTGGCCCATGTTTCATGTTTGGCACACTTCTTGAATTTGGTGGTGCAGTGATTCTTGAGCAGGTACCCAGGCTTACACAATCTCCTGAAGCAGGCCAGAAAAGTTTGTGGTCATTTCCGCTGGTCATAAAATGCCAGTGCTCGGCTGGCTGACATTCAAAGGGAATGCAACCTGCCCACCAACCGCCTCATTTGTGGTATGCCCACCAGGTGGAACTCAACGTTGGCCATGCTGCAGCAGCTGCACATGCAGCAGAGGGCCATCAATGAGTACCTGTGCGAGTATGACACTAGGACAGGGTCAGGGGAGCTTGGCTTCTTTTCGCCACGCCAGTGGCTACTGATCAAGAATGCATACACTGTTCTGTCACCATTTGAGGAGGCCACAAGGATGGTGAGCAGCGAATATGCATGCATCAGTGTGTTAGGTTCAACTTTTAAATAAGTTGCTTTAAGTTTATATTGCTTTGTCAAATTATTGCTTCTATAAGAAAGATGACACGGAGTCAGGTATGTCTGTATCACAGTTCTGAGCATAAAGGACTGCTCCCTTTACTTCTTTTATAGGCAGTTCTACAAGCAGTAATCTTATCGGCATTACCAAATGAGGTTAAGGTACAAAGAGTTTCTTATCAGCGAACATGTAATGATTATTCAGCAGTTCCAAATTCCATCTAGATACAGATTGATACGTACACAGAAGAGAAAAGAGCACAAACAATTTAAATAGAACAATTGATACGTACACAGGTAAGAAAGGAGCACAAACAATTTAAATAGAACAATTGATACGTACACAGGTAAGAAAGGAGCACAAACAATTTAAATAGAACAATTGATACGTACACAGGTAAGAAAAAGCAGAAACAATTAAAGTGGAACTCTAAGTCATTATTTCAACCCTATCAATTTCCCCCTTTGACATCATCCTCTCCTTCCCCCTGGGTCCTCATGAATAAGTTCTAGTCAGTTTTTCCCCAGAGTCCTTTCCCTGACCGCGAGTTGTCAGAGGGGTAGAACCCATCCCCCTAGGTATTACCAACATCTTAAAATTCAAGAAGAGGAGTTTTATAGGAGTAGGGTGATGTCAATACACATTTATCGGTATGCCCTGTCTATTCTCCTAATTTTCCTATTTATTTTCCTGTATACACATATATTTGTGATTGTAAGTGATATTAATATTAGAATAATAATTACCATTGGACTTAACAACCAGTGAAAGGTATTGGTTGCTGTAGAAGACATTCCACTAAATATATCCCACCAATGTGGTGCAGTATCCTGTTGTATCTGTGAGGAAAGATGTACTAGTCTACCTTTGTCAATAATCATTTGCTACTTTAGGATCATCTATAGCCCATTCGAAAGTTGTTGTTTCCTCTACTTCAAGTACATTAATACCAGGAGTCCATGCATATATTTGTAAAACAACAATCTTCAACAAAAAATATGTAAGTAGATATTTCATCATGTTGTTTTCTCGGGTTGTTTCTTGCAATGTGATGCGTGTATCCAGGTAGGTTTTCCTTCCAGCTTTACTGAGGTGGCTGTGGTCAAGAGTACTTGGTAAGGACCTTCAAACCTGGGTTCCAATGTCTTTCTGGTGTGTTTCTTTACATATACATAATCCCCTGGTAGCAGCGTATGTGTACCTGTTATTGAATTAGGGTCTGGAAGAGAAGAATACACACCTTTGTGGATCTTAGTTAGACGTTGTTGTAATTGTATCACATATGCAGTCAAACTATCACATTGCAATTGCATACTCTGTGGAAAGTATAAACCTAATCTAGGTGCATTCCCAAAAAGTATTTCGTATGGGGATAATCCTGTTTTTCCTGTTGGAGTGTACCTTATAGAGAATAAAGCCAGAGGCAGGC
Organism: Aquarana catesbeiana; assembly: GCF_042186555.1. Classification (NCBI taxonomy): domain Eukaryota; kingdom Metazoa; phylum Chordata; class Amphibia; order Anura; family Ranidae; genus Aquarana; species Aquarana catesbeiana. Next base: position 465,581,340 of record NC_133325.1, read on the forward strand.
ATTCTGGCCAAGGCTTGTTTAACTCTTGCACGGCTTTTTGTATTTTTAACTTTATTGTCCCATTTACTCTCTCCACTGATCCTGAACTCTGTGGGTGGTAAGGGGTGTGAAAACTTTGTTGAACCCCTAACATGGTCATCACGTTCTGCATGATTTCTCCTGTAAAGTGTGTCCCCCTATCTGATTCTATGGTTTCAGGAAGACCAAACCTAGGTATTAACTCAGTGATTAGTTTCTTAGCTGTGGCTTTAGCTGTAGCTGATTTTACTGGATAACTTTCGGGCCAACCTGAGAATAAATCGATACACACGAGGACAAATTCAAAGGGGCCGCTCTTAGGCATTTGTATGTAATCAATTTGCAGTCTCTGGAAGGGGTATTGGGCCCGGACCTGGTGTTTTCGTGGGGTTTTTACTCTCTGTCCTGGGTTATTCAGGAGACAGATTTGGCAGGCTGCACAGTAGTTTCTTGCAGTGCTACTGAATCCAGGGGCGAGCCATCCTTGGTTCACAATCCTATACATGGAATTGGAACTGACGTGTGTGGGTAGGTGAACTGCCGCTGCCATTGCTGGGTACAGAGAGGCAGGTAGGCATATTTTGCCCCCTTCCCTCCATACATTGTCCAGGTCTGGTGCTGCTCCCATTCTGACCCACTTATCTTTCTCGCTCTCCCCTGCTTGCTCCTGTAATTTACTCAGCTGCTGCCATGTTGGTTCTGGGATACTCACCTCTACCGCTGCTAAGGTCTCAGGGCTTCCTTCCCCTAGAGCTGCCTGTTTTGCAGTCAAATCTGCAAATGCATTTCCTTTTGCCTCAATTGTTTTTGCGCTCGTGTGTGCCGCTATCTTCATGATGGCTACTCGTTTAACCTTTTGAAGATTGTTCAGGACTCTCTTAATCCCTTCTCCATGTTTTACAGGTGTACCTGCTGCTGTCAGATAACCTCTAGCCCTCCATATGTGGCCATAATTGTGCGCTACACCATAAGCGTAGGCAGAGTCAGTGTAAATATTTCCCTCTCGTCCTTTTAAGTATTCTAAGGCTTGTTCTAAAGCTTTTAATTCTGCTTCCTGTGCTGACATGTGGGCTGGTAAGGGCTGTGCTTCAATTACCTGCGTATCAGTCACTACAGCATACCCTGTGTGATATTTACCCTTGTCATCAGCAAACCTACTGCCATCTATGTACAAAGTGTGCTCAGCATTTAAAACCGGTGTATCTGTAACATGTGGGAATCCCATTGTCTCCTGTTCCATGAGCTGAAAACAATCGTGCTGATCTACTTCTTTAAACAAAAGAGTGTCAGTGTCCTCATTTCTTTTCTCACTAGTACTATTAGCACTATCATTCCCCCTTGCCAAATCTGGTGACTGAAGAGGCAAAAAGGTGGCCAAATTTAAGGTTGTACAGCGCTGAAAAGTGACATTTGGAGGTAAGAGTAAAGTACACTGTAACCTTAATTGCCTAGCCATTGAAATGTGTTTGGGCTGTACCTGAGACAAGATTGCATGTATGTCATGTGTGGTATGCACTACGACTGGATTGTCTAGAACAATCTCTGATGACTTATCTATGATAATTGACACTGCAGCTACCGCCCGTACACAAGACGGTGAACCTCTAGATACTGGATCTAATGCTGCTGAAAAGTAAGCGACTGGTCTTTGTTTTACATGTGCCTGTGTCAGAACACCTGTGGCGTGTCCAGTGATCTCAGCAATGTACAGATTAAATATCTTGGTGTAATCTGGTATACCAATAGCCGGGGCAGAAATCAACAACTTTTTCAAAGTGATAAACGATTCATAAGCTACTTCTGTAAGCATATACGGTACAATTTTCAAACAATCGTATAATGGCTGCATCAAAGCGCTAGCATGTGGTATCCACTGTCTACAATATGACACAATACCTAAAAACATACGCAATTGTTTGAAATTCCGTGGGGGTAACATTCCCTTTATCACTTGAACCCTCTCCTCAGTGAGATGTCTTGTACCCTGTGATATACAATGTCCCAAAAAGATAACTTTTTCCTGACACACTTGTAACTTTTTCTTATTAACCTTGCAACCTTTTTCTGCCAAAAATCGCAACAAATTAAGGGTGGTGGCCAAACAAGTTTCCTTGTCAGGGCAGCATAACAATAAATCATCCACATATTGTAACAATACACAGGAATCTGGTGGTACCCATTCTCCCAACACCGTTTGCAATGCTTGCGAATACAAGGTAGGTGAATGCGCCATACCCTGAGGTAGGCGTGTCCAAGTTAGTTGCCGATTTTTGATTGAAAATGCGAACCAAAGTTGGCATTCTTCAGCAAGCGGGACGGAAAAGAAAGCATTTGCTGAATCTATAACCGTAAAGTACATACTGGTTGATGGTATTTGTGACAGTAATGTATGTGGATTGGGTACTAAAGGTGTCATCGGGGCTAGTATTTTGTTGACCGCTCTAAGGTCTTGGACCATTCTATACTTAACCGGACTACCGGCTACTGATTTCTTTTTAACCGGGTACAAGGGAGTGTTTGCCGGTGATTTTACCTCTTTTAGAACTCCACTTTTTAAGAAGGATTGGACCTGCATTTCTATGGCCGTCTCTTGGGGTGCACTAAGTGGATACTGCTTTTGTTGGGGAAGCACTGCTCCTGGAATCAGCTGTAGGGTAACCGGAGGTATGGGCAAAAGTCCAACATCAGCTGGATGTTTTTCCCATAGTTCTCCTGGAAGGGACGACAAAATCTGATCTAAGTCTGAAGGAGGTGGGCCGGACAATTCCGATTCCTCCTCTAGGTATTGTATCAGGTTACACATCTCCATGTGTTCTTGATTATCCCCTATAGCTAAGGTGACAGTGCCATCTGGGTGATAGGTAATGTTAGCTCCTATTTTCTGCAAAATGTCAGCTCCTAACAAATTAGTGGGGGCTCCTCTGGATACCAGAAAGCGTGAAAGGAACATGTGGTTTCCTACTTTAACTTTCAGAGGTTTTGTAAGCGGGGCGTCGGCTAAAATGCCATCATATCCAGTTATTAGTAAAGTGTCAGGTGATTTTTGGCCAGGGAGTAGTTCAGAATCAGAAAGTAACGAGCGTGACGCTCCTGTATCGACTAAACAAGAGATTTTCTTATTACCAACCGTTATATTTGTCTTAAGCATTGTTGTTTTGGATTTTTCTAAAACCGGGGCGAGTCATGCTCGTGGACCATCTCCCTGCTGCCTGATATGACTATTTTTGTTGTCCCTGGGCTGGTTCCTTCTCTGATTAACTGGAGAATCAACACCTTCCTCTCCTTCATCCCTTATTCTTTTCCTACAGTTGCGTCTGATGTGACCAATCTTGTTACAGTAGTGACAGGTAAGGGGTTTGCGAAAGGAACCTCTACCTTGCTCTTGGGAACCCCCGAGTGCGTTGATAGCATGAGATTTCCTCCCTTTGGTTTCTGCTAAGTCCGCCTCTATGCCTTGCGCTTTTTGTAACAACGTCCCTCTATCTCTAGTTGCCCTCCACTCTGGTGTGCAGGCTTTCAGTCTCTCACTTATCTGTGGAATTAATCCCTCCATAAATTGTCTATTGAAGGCTCGGATTGTGACTGGCAGGGCCAAGTCCAATCCCTCATCTGCCATCATACTTTCCATAGATAAGTAAAATTCCGATACAGTCTGTCCTGGCATTTGCTTCATGGGTGATATGGACCCCCTCTCCTGTTGTTTTGCTTGACAAAAAGCATCTAATCTAGCAATAAAAGGGGCCCTTGAGTCTATATGTCTGACATGTCCTGCCTCCAGGTTGCCATCCCCATCAACTTGCCCTGCAGGTCTGTGTGGACCTATTTCTGTCATAAACTGGTTAAACAGGGTCAGAGTCATTTTGTGTCTGCATAGATCCTCCCCATCCTGCCAGGTCGCTTCATGTGTATTCATTAACTGTGTCACAAATCTACAAAAAGCAGCTGGCTTTGCTACCGGGTCTGGGGCGCTCTGTATTAATGCCATAAGGGTGTCTGCCGACCATGGTGCCCAAGTCCTTATTTGCATTCTACGAGTGACAGTAGGCGGGGCATTTGGATGGGCTGCTTGTCCAAATTCTGGATTGTTTACCTGAACAATGCGTGTATCAGTGCGTACGGGAGCTACAGTTTCTGGATGAGGTTTTTGTGCCCCACAATGCACACATTCTACTGCCCATTCTGGGTTTTGTGCTCCACAATCCTGACAAACCCATCCTCTCCCCTCAAGTACAGGATATATCTTGTGTGGTTTGCGTTCTACGTCAGTGTATGGGGGTGGGATGGCTGAGCTGGGAGCCTCGACATTTTTTGTTCTTCTATCTTTCATATCCCAACCATCACAATCTGGATTATATTTCCACCCCTCTTCTTTCACTCTATTTGAGACCTTAATTAAGCATTGAACCTGACGCATCCATTGCTTCTCTAACACCTCTCCTTGTCTGTCCCTTTTTATTTCACTCCATACATCCGGGTCTAAGCCCGCTGCTCCTTTCACCTTAAATTTACGAAGGACATCCTTTAAGTCCTGTGCTTCGGTTTTCCCATAAATGTTCTTAATTATCTGTGGCACCGTATAGTGCGCCACAATTCCCTGACGGGGTTTTGTGTTCCTCTGGCCCATTCTAACAGTCCTGCCTAGGTAGCGTGTGGGACACTTAGTGTACAATATAATGTGGCTACAACATACACAAGAATGAATAATTACTTTATATGCTAGCCCAATAACAAACCAGCTAAGTTACACTAGTTCCTCGTTGCCTTCCTCCTAGGGTGCTAGAATACTAAAAACCTCTTCCGGAATGAGATTTCTGAAATCGAATTACTTTATATGCTAGCCCAATAATAAATAATTACTTTATATGCTAGCCCAATAACAAACCAGAATGCGGCTACAACATATGCAAAAATGCGGCTACAACATATACAAGCATTCCTTTAAGTGGCCAGGTATCCGACTAGATCTCCGGACTTTATGGAGATCTTATTCCCCTCCCCGTATCTGGGAATCCCTCTCATACACTCTTATCCCTGCTTTATGGAGCAGACAGGGCTTATACTCTCAACCCGTCTATGGTTTATGAGTTAGATGTGAGGTTAAGCATAAGCGTCAGACCCCCAAGCTCACAAGCCCTCAAGCTCCCAATCATGTGAGGTAAGGCGCATTCCGTTGCTTAGTTCAGCAATCCCCTTCTAACTCATACCATCCTTGACAAGGCTCATTCACTTTCTCAACAAGACAGACAAGACAGACACAGACAACAAAACAAACAAATAATTCCAGCAATATAAACTAAAATATGCAGTAATTCTAGACTCACCACTACAGAGGCTGGTGTTTTAAAACCAGGAGAACCGTAACTGACAGAACGGATAGGCACAAATCAGGGGAGCACAGAATATAAGAAAAATAAAGCTTTTTCTTACCTGGCCAGGTTTTTTGATCTGTGGTTCCCGGAATGCCTATTCCTTTTTGTTCCGTCAGCATAGCTCAGCCACCTCTTGTAGTATCATCGGTGAGTCCCTCGTCCGGGCGCCAAAATGTTAGGTTCAACTTTTAAATAAGTTGCTTTAAGTTTATATTGCTTTGTCAAATTATTGCTTCTATAAGAAAGATGACACGGAGTCAGGTATGTCTGTATCACAGTTCTGAGCATAAAGGACTGCTCCCTTTACTTCTTTTATAGGCAGTTCTACAAGCAGTAATCTTATCGGCATTACCAAATGAGGTTAAGGTACAAAGAGTTTCTTAACAGCGAACATGTAATGATTATTCAGCAGTTCCAAATTCCATCTAGATACAGATTGATACGTACACAGAAGAGAAAAGAGCACAAACAATTTAAATAGAACAATTGATACGTACACAGGTAAGAAAGGAGCACAAACAATTTAAATAGAACAATTGATACGTACACAGGTAAGAAAGGAGCACAAACAATTTAAATAGAACAATTGATACGTACACAGGTAAGAAAAAGCAGAAACAATTAAAGTGGAACTCTAAGTCATTATTTCAACCCTATCAAGTGACACTGTACAAACCAAAAAAAGAAAGAGAAACAAAAAAAAGAAAAAAAGGGCCTGGAATTGTGTGTGATGATCAGAACATTGTTTACCAAGTGTAGGTGGCGTCACTCTAGTCAAAAATACTGCATATATATATATATATATATATATATATATATATAAAATAAAAAATGGGTTTTGTCCTTATCAAGACTGAAAGGAACCAGAGGACCAAATGAGTGACACAGCATACAATGTAGGGATAAGTAGAAAAAAATATATAAAATGTATTAACGAGTTAAAAAGTTCATTAAACTCCCCAGTGGGAGGTAGTAGTAAAACATGACATGTCCACAGGCCACTGCATCAAATAGTCTCCGGATGTGGCAACACACAGCACAAGACAAAAAATGAAAAACACTACAAATAAAACATATAAACGATCATCCAGACGCCAAAAATATATGTGTGGATGTCCATGCCACGACTAATGCGTCGTTTGAAAGTTTGTTTTATAAATAATGTAGAAAATATGGCATGGGCATCTGCACAAAGGTCCCTGGAAGGCTCGAGCCCACAAAGTGTTGATGGAAAGAGGGGCTCTATCAGTGACACTGTCCCTCTAGTCTTCCTGTTGGAGCACATGCTTTGTGGAATAATGGACAGGGCACTTGAGGCAGAACAGCGGGAGGAAGAGAAGTACCTCCTTACCTCTCAAGGACCCCTTTATCCAGATAGCATTCCTGCGGGCCCACCAAACACACAGGAAGAAGAGGAGGAGGAGGATTGTGTCAGCATGGACGTGGAGGATAACACTCAGCAGCAGTCTTCAAGGGATAGTTTTCAGTCCCCAGAAACTCAAGGAGTTGTACGTGGCTGGGAGGAGGTTGTTACGTATCATGTGATCCTTAGTGAGCCAGAGGACTCAGAATCGAATGTCTCTGCAAACTTACGCTGCATGGCCTCCCTGATTCTGCAAAGCCTGCGAAAGGACCCTAGGATTCGTGGTATCAAGGAGAGGGATCATTACTGGCTGGAAACTCTTCTTGATCCACGTTACTAAGGGGAAAGGTTCAGAACTCATCCTGCCTTCGCAGAGGGAGCAGAGGATGAAACATCTTCAGGAGGCCTTGAAGAAAGGTTTGTGCAATGCATTTCCAGACCCTGGAAGGTTACAATTTCCTGTTGCAGGACAATGTGTTGCTGAGGCTTCGTTCAGTCAGAGGAAGAGCGTTGGAGAAGGTGGCCGGCTGACCGATGCCTTTTAAACAATTTTTCAGTCCTCAGCGCCAAGGTCTGATCGGTTCAAGCAACCATCGCCAGCGTCTGCATTACATATTGCAGGAATATCTACGGGCAAGAGCAGACTTGGAGACCTTTCCCACAGAGCATTTACTGGGTTTTGAGGATGGACCACTGGCCAGAACTTGCTCAATATGCAATTGAGCTACTGGCCTGTCCTGCATCGAGCGTTCTTTCTGAACTGCTAGAGGGTTTGTAAAGGATCATAGAGTTTGCCTGTCCACTGACTCTGTTGATTGATTAATTTTTATGAATGTGAGCCTGTCTTGGATCAGCAGCTATCAAGCACCTGATGCTGATGTAACTGATTGAATTTTGTAAGGATGCGGGATCCCTTGAAGACTGCCTATGCTGACTATCCTATTCCTCCTCAATCTTGATGATGCTAGCTTCCAACAATATTTTTGGTTTAGGGCACCACCACCCAAGGCCCAATTTTGCTGCCCCTGTATCACGAGGGCCATGTACCTGATGTGAGACCGAAGTAGTGTGGAGGCCTCCCTTGCACCTTGGGTCCTTGAAGCCTCTAGAGGTGGAAACAGAGACTTGGTGGACACTGAGTGGCACGGGTGCCAGGGGTGCGGAGCACTGTGCAAGCCTTAGTCCCAGATCCAAGTTGAGGTCAAGTCCAGTTTGGCAACAAAGTATAAAATTAGAAGAATGTTCGAGATCCAAGCCGGGGTCAGTTTCAATCTGGCAGCTACAGAGTATAAAAGGGACAAAGAAGTAGAATGGTCAATGTACAAATCTGATGTCAATGGCAAGCAGCAATCAAGAGTAGTCAAATAGGTTTCCAGGTCACAACAAGTTCAGACAGATCACACAGGAACAAGGGGGACTGAAGATAATCCACCAATAAGGTAGTGTCTGGGCTTATATAGGAAAGTAAGAGGTCACTTTCTGTGCGCCTCCTGAGCATTTTCCCGCCTTTTTTCATCAGGTTGAGGTCAACGTCTTAGAATATCATTTGTACACCTCCGCCGGCAAGCCATCTGCTCCTGGAGACTTGCCGGGAGAGGAAAGGGCCAGTGCCTCACGCAACTTATCAATCGTAAGAGGAGCATTCAATTGCTCCGCATCCGATGCCGAGAGTTGCGGAACGTGGCTCTTGTCAAGAAAGGACCTTATTTCATCCAGGGTTGGTGAGACTTTAGAGGAGTACACATCAACATAGAAATCTCGAAACGTGGACAGAATGTCTGCATGAGAGGAGACCAGGGGTCCTAATGGGCTGGTGATAGCCTCTATATATGAGGATCCCCTTTGAGATCTTATCATCAGAGCCAGCATATGGCCTGTACTTTCCCCTTCTTCGAAATATCTCAGTTGAAGAAAGAATCTTTTGTTTTCAGCTTTCGTTAAAACCATGTCATTAGCTATATGTTGAGCCTCCTTCCAAGCCCTTTTGGTCAGTCCAGAGGGGGAATCGACAAACGTCGACTCTGCCCTCTCAACTTCCCAAAGGACGGATTGTTCCCAGGACCCGGTCCTGGTCTTAATGGCAGCGATGGTTTTGATAAATTGACCTCTTAAAAAGACCTTCAGTGCATCCCAGAAAATACCAGGACTGGCTGTTGGTTTGTTAAGATGTATAAATGGGGACAAGTTATGATGTATGGGGTCAAGGAATAGCGACAACTAAAACAGGTTAATTTTCCAGCAAACCCATTTGGCTACCCCTGACATAAGAATTGTAATACATAGCGGAGAGTGGCCAGAGATAGTTCTAGCAGCGTATTGTGAAGATAATACCAATGGGAGCATTGCCTAGTTGCCTAGACCAAGGTCGATCCTAGAAAGTCCCCCGCATGTGGTTCGAGTGGTATGAGTAGCACTTAACCTGTGGGTGCTTAAGCCTCCAAACATCCCGCAAGCCCAGCTATGACAGAAGCCGAACAAAGGAAGTCTGGCCCCCTCCCGGATTGTGTGGTGGAGCTCGTCTAGAGTATTTATCAAATTCTGCATCGAGGTAATTACTAAAATCACCTACAATATATATATTGGGGTGATGTGCCAGAAAGTTAGCTAATAGCTTAACAATCTCTACTGAAAAAGGAGGAGGAATATACACATTCATGATAATGCACTGCAAACCATCGAGAGTACCCAATAAGAATATAAATCGACTATGTGGGTCAATAAGCGAGGTTGAGCATGCAAAGGGCACATTCGTACCAACACGCTGACCCCTCTGGAGTAGGAGGAGAAGACAGAGTGAGACTGGGTGCCAAACACCTTGAAAACGTGGATATCTGACCGGGGGACAGATGGGTCTCCTGTAGACACACCACGGAGGAGCCCAGGTGTTTGAGCATTTGGAGCACCGCCAGCCATTTCATCCTGTCTCCAAGACCCCGTACATTCCAGCTTGTTATTACATTACAGTTAGCCATAGGGTGTTAAGACAAAATCATACAAGGCATTGAGCAGTGAGTAAGATACATAGAGGCTTGAGTTATACCCAGGCAGCAACCAATGAGGATAAAAAAACATTTGCTTTGATTGGTTCCAAGAGGCATAGGAAGGTCCTTGATCCTGAGGGTATTCCCTGTAAAAAAAGAGGTTAGGCAGGTAAAGGGCGTAGGGACCAACAGGGTCCAACTTATCAAACAAGAAGAACTGTACTGTCCACGAGGGACTTGCAACTTGGGGGCTAAGTTCAGTAGCCGGCATCAAGGAGCCAACAGGCACCAGGCTGCGTGTTGTTTTCAACGGCCCTGTTAGTTCTGATGCGACTTGTGTAGATAATCCTCCACCTTTGCAGGATCACTATACGCAAATTGAACAGAATCTCTTTAGAAATAGTGTGACTCAGTGTATGGGGTGTAGGTAACAACAATCAGGTTGCTCTCTGGTGTCTGCTTAGCTCATCTCGTAGGGAACGCTCCTCTCTATCCAACCACTGCATCACCAATGTGGGTTTTTCAAAGAAATGCACTTCATCTCTGGCTACCACATGCAGTCTGGCAGGATAGAGCATGGCATACTGCAGCTCAAGGGAGCGAAGTCTCTTTTTGACCTCATTGAACTGGGCCCATTGCTTTTGCACCTCGGCCAAAAAACTGGGAACAGTGAAATCTTGGAGTTATCCATTACTAGAGCATTTCCCAATGATCTTGCTTTGGACAGAATAGCATCTCGGTCTTTATAATTGAGCAGTTTAAACAGGAAGGCTCGAGGAGGATTACCTGGAGGCAGGGGTCTGGTGGGGACGCGGTGTGCGCGTTCCACTGCAAACATTGATGAAAATGACTCCTTTCCAAATTTGCTAAGTAGCCATTACTCTATAAAATGTACTGGGTTTTTCCCCTCCATCTTTTCAGGAATACCTATAGCCCTGATATTGTTCCTGCGGAGTTTATTTTCTAAATCGTCCAGTCTCGCGGCATGTTTGGCCACTAGCAGTTACTGAGCGTGTGATTCTCACTGCATGGGGGCCCATTCGTCTTCTATGATACTAATGCACCCTTCAATGGCTGAGGTGCGGTCCCTTAATTTTTGCATGTCCTGGTGTAAGAAGGACATTTCAGCTTTTACCCCCTTAACCTCTGATGTTAAGGCTGTAATGGAGAGGTCACAGGACGTAACCACAGAGAATATATCTCTCAGTGTGGATTCGGGTCCAGCTGAGCCTTGAGACGTAGCCACATGTGGGGTCTGACTCAGTGGTTGTACTCAGTGTCCCATGGCAGTAATGGCACCGTCGGTTCTTCAAGTGGCACTGTGTCGTTGACGTCTGTCTGTGAGTGCTCCGGCATGTCTCCAGGCAGGTCTGATGTGTTCCGTGTGCCTGGTGGGGAGAACAGCTTCTTTGCTGCCTCCCTGTACTTCTCCTTTGCAGACTTGTGTGCCGGGCCGCCATCTTGGGCCGCATGGTCCGGTGCAAGGCGAGAGGCAGGGCCACGCCTGGACATCTTCCTGGTGGGTGTAAAACACCGCAACTGCCGGGCGAAAGGTGTGGTAGTCACCGGAGGGCTAGACATCTCCAAGATAGGGTGTTTTAAGGCGGATAGCAGGATAAATGCACAGAGTCTCGGCGGAGCTCACAAGTCATGTGTCCGTCTACATACGCTGCCAAGCCACGCCCCTTCTGCCCCTATTTAATAGGGGCATATAATTACAATTTTTGATCAAATATTTCACAGCAGGGCCCGTTCCTGCGCCCAACAAGAGTATCTGTGAGGGGTTACAATGTGGTGGCATCACCACCACCACCCAATGCCCAATTTTTCTGCCCCTGTTTAACAGGGGCATGTAATTACAATTTTTGATATAATATTTCAACGCAGAGCCCGTTCCTGCGCCCAACAAGAGTATCTGTGAGGAGTTAGTGTTGTGGCACCACCGCCACTCAAGGCCCAATATTTCTTCCCATTTAACAGAGGCATGTAATTACAATTTTTGATATAATATTTCAACGCAGGGCCCGTTCCTGTGCCCAACAAGAGTATCTGTGAGGGGTTACAGTGTTGTGGCACCACCACCACCACCCAAGGCCCAATTTTTCTGCCCCTGTTTAACAGGGACATGTAACTACAATTCTTGATATAATATTTCAACGCAGGGCCCGTTCCTGTGCCCAACAAGCATAACTGTGAGGGCTTACAACTTACAGTGTTCTGGTACCACCACCAAAGCCCCAATTTTTCTGCCCCTGTTTAACAGGGGCATGTAATTACAATTTTTGATATAGTATTTCACTGCAGGGCCCGTTCCTGCGCTCACCAAGAGTAACTGTGAGGGCTTACAGTGTTCTGGTACCACCAACACCTAAGGCCCAATTTTCTGCAGAGTATATAGGGCAGGCCGTATAGTATACATATACTGCTGTTCAGAGTATATAGTGCCTGGGGGCCTTGGGGACCCCCACGCCATTTTAAAAACAAATTTGGGTGCGTGGTACCCCTTAATATCCTTACCAAGCCCGAAGGACCCATGCCGTTTTTTTTTTCAATAATTTTCAACTATTTTGCCGGGACCCGACAATACATTACAGCCGCGAGTAAATTACAGTTTTTTCCTTTTAGAAATGTCATTTTGCTATGGTATTGTTCTAAACACAGGAAAAATGCGCTACTTTACAAGCATACTAGGGTTACCCCCCCCCCCCCCCCCAGGCATGATATTTAAAGGAATATTTCATTTTTATTGTTTCACTTTAAGCATTATTAAAATCACTGCTCCCGCAAAAATGTCAGTTTTTAAAACTTTTTTTTGCATTGATACATGTTCCCGGGACAGGACTCGGGCCCCCAAACACTTTTTATGGCAATAACTTGCATATAAGCCTTTAAAATTAGCACTTTTGATTTTTCACGGTCGTGTCTCATAGACTTTAACAGTGTTCGCGTGTTCGAACAAATTTGTTGCCTGTTCGCATGTTCTGCTGCGAACCGAACCAGGGGGATGTTCGGCTCATCCCTAATCTTAAAGCAGAAAATACCTTTTTGTGAATTGAGCCCCTTGTTTGTTAAGGGTCCTTTCACACTGGGGCGGTTTGCAGGCGCTATTGCGCTAATAATAGCGCCTGCAAACTGACCCAAAAGTGCCGCTGCTTTGATTCCAGTGTGAAAGCCCCGAGGGCTTTCACACTGGATCGGTGCACCGCATCCTTAACCATTTGAAAGGAACCTAATGAGATATCCAGTATGACACCTACTTACACCAGATGGACTCTAATTGCTGGGCTGCCGATTGCTGATATCTGCCTGGAAGTCATGGACTACCTGCACCCGCTACTTATTGCACAGGTGAATTGGCATAATGCTCAATTCAGAGCTTACTATGAGAATAACGCACCTGCAGAATTTACACATGTAGCACCCTGATGTCTAGGCAGGGTTGTTCTAAATTTACCTGCCAGGTATCATTGCTTTGGCCTGTTGTGAGGGATCAATTGATTTCACCCCAAGTCTGGAATTGCTGCACTTCTCTCTTCTTTCATTAGATGGCCGGGTATCTGGTGACATTAGATAGGACAAGAGCATTGCAAGAACAGATTAAGAATAGATAGGGTATCTCAGCCAATGGGCAGGGATTTTGTTGCAAGAACAGATTAAGAATAGATAGGGTATCTCAGCCAATGGGCAGGGATTTTGTTGGGTCCCTTGGCCTGCTGGGAGAGCCTATTTATTTGGGTGAGGTCAGGTGATCAGGGTTCTGTGCCACTGGATGGCTGTCTGGGTGGAAGTGTGTTGTGCTGCCAGGGCTGCTAGGCCCAAGTTTGGGCCTATCTCGGGCACATCTGGCTGCTAGGCTGTCTGAGGGCCTATCCAGAAGTAAGAGAGCAGCGTAGGGTTGGGATTGCGGCTTGCAGTCCAACCAGAAGTGACGGTTCTGCCGGCCAGAGGACCTGTTGTGGTCGGAGGTAGAGGGGAAGCTGTCACCACTAAGGGACCAACCACCTTGTTACCAGAGACCACAGTGAGTAGCTGAAGCAAGTACCGGAGCAGTATTCTCACCAACCAGGGACGGTGAAGAATCGGGAAACTTCAGCTGGTGCCAAGCCCGGGACCCAGCCAGTGGGGTGACGCTTGAGGAGTATCTGGAGTGCCAAGCCAGGGACCCAGCAGGGAAGCGGGGGTGACGCTTGAGGAAGATACTAAAGTAAGAAGATTAGAAGAGCTCACGGGATTCAGTGGCAGTGAATCCGCAAGTCTAGTGAGAGAGACTGGAAGCTCAGTGGGCTGAGAGTCTACAAGAAGTGACTGTATAAAAGTAAAGGAGTTCGATACAATCTGTTTTAGGAACTGTTCTAAGACTGTTGCCATAGGACACAGCGCTCCTACACATGCAGATGTGGTGTCTTGCTGGATGGATTTTAATAATGAAAATGGTAGCATTAGCAGTAATCAGCATGGATTCATGAAGAATTGTTCTTGCTAAACCAATCTTTTAACCTTCTATGAGGAGGTGAGCTGCCATCTAGATAAAGGAAGGACCGTAGACGTGGTGTATCTGGATTTTGCAAAAGCATTTGACACAGTTCCCCATAAACGTTTACTGCACAAAGTAAGGTCCGTTTGCATGGACCATATGGTGAGTACATCAATTGAAACCTGGCTACCAGGGCGAGTTCAGAGGGTGGTGATAAATGGGGAATAATCTGAATGGTCAGGGGTGGGTAGTGGGGTCCCACAGGGTTCTGTGCTGGGACCAATCCTGTTTAGTTTGTTCATATACAACCTGGAGGATGGGGTAAACAGTTCAATCTCTGTATTTGCGGACGTCACTAAGCTAAGCAGGGCAAAAACTTTTCCGCAGGATGTGGAAACCTTGCAAAAAGATCTGAAAAAATGAATGGGGTGGGCGACTACATGGCAAATGAGGTTTAATGTAGAAAAATGTAAAATAATGCATTTGGGTGGCAAAAATATGAATGCAATCTACTCACTAGGGGGTGAACCTCTGGGGGAATTTAGGATGGAAAAGGATCTGGGGCTCCTAGTAGATGATAGGCTCAGCAATGGCATGCAATGCCAAGCTGCTGCTAACAAAGCAAATAGAATATTGGCATGCATTAAAAGGGGATTAACTCCAGGGATAAAGCGATAATTCTCCCACTCTACAAGACTTTGCCTTACCTGGAGTATGCTGTCAAGTTCTGGGCACCAGTCCTCAGGAAGGATGTACTGGAAATGGAGCGAGTACAAAGAAGGGCAACAAAGTTAATAAAGGGTCTGGAGGATATTAGTTATGAAGAATGGTTGCGAGTACCGAACTTATTATCTCTGGAGAAGAGACACTTGAGAGGGGATATGATTTCAATTTACAAATACCTTACTGGTGACTCAACAATAGGGATACAAATTTTTCGCGGAAGGGAGTTCAATAAGACACGTTGGCCACTCATTAAAATTAGAAGAAAAGAGGTTTAAACTTAAACTGCGTAGAGGGTTCTTTACTGTAAGAGGGGCAAGGATGTGGAATTCGCTTCCACAGCAGTGGTTTTTAGCGGGGGGGGGGGCATCGATAGTTTAAAAAAACTATTAGATAAGCACCTGAACGACCGCAACATACAGGGATATACAATGTAATACTGATATATAATCACACACATAGGTTGGACTTGATGGACATGTGTCTTTTTTCAACCTCACCTACTATGCCTTTCCCTGCTGGCTGTCTCCCTGTAGAAGTCTCAAAATCTGCTAATTGACATTTGATATGACTGATTTCTGATTGGGACTCTAAAACAAAGTTAATACTGCAGCTGCAGGAACAGATTCACAGGACTCAATCACTGTGTTTAAAATGTCCGTTCAGTGAAAAATGTATTATTACATGTTATTTTATACATAGATAAGAAAGGGGTGGTGTGAGATGTTATTAAAAACTAATAAATAGCAATATGTTATTAAAAGCTAACAAATAGAAATATATTATTAAAAACTAGCGAATAAAACAATTGCAAAAGTAAAACCTTGAAAAGGGAGGGGGGAGTAGAGAGCGTTTAGTAGGAGAAGTGTCTGTGTGTTAGGTGAAGGTTACAGAACACATTTCAACAGTGAGAACAAAATGGATTCTCTTGTGCTTAAATGAACAGTACAATGAATGTCCATGTCATTTCCCCCCTTTTGTTTATTTGACACCATTCTTCTCTGCGTTACGTTCAGCCGATTGCTGGTAACTCCTGTTACATTGGCGCAGAGAGACGGCGTCCTGTTCAGCTCTCTCCTAGCTTTCTCACAATAATGGGTTCATCAGGGCTGGTGGTACATTTGTTGGTACAGCGGATAGTCACACAGAGGCATAGCCTGATGAGGAAGTAAATAACAAACATGAGAAATAGGAACATCACAATGTAAGCGCCTAGTTTCTGTAACCATGTTGCTATGCCATATAAAAAATCACCAAAACCACCTAAACCCTGAAAGGGGTTCCATCCATCTTTAGCAATATCTCTGGCCTTATTCTGTAGTTCTCTTATCTTAGCAAGATGCCCTTTAATAATGTCCTCATTATCAGAAATGTATATACAACAGTCAGTGCGAAATACCTTACACATCCCACCTTGAGCTGCAGTGAGATAATTTAGCGTTAATCTGTGCTCTAATACTACTTTTTTAAGCTGAGCCATTTCTTCATTTAATAAACCTATATCAGTGGTAGTAAGGTTAATAATCTCATCTACAATTCTAGTGTAATTATTTAGTCTTTTCATTGCTTCAATTCCCCATCCTGTCCAGGAAGGGAACCATGACCATGCCATGTCACCTTCAGTGAACAGCTCTCTTTGATCTGGTCGCACTGTATCTTTGCGAACAGCCAAAGCAGGTACTAACTTCCCAATATAACATGTACCTGTAACATTAGTAGGAAGCCAGGCGTAAGCTTTATTTCCACATATATAATATAACCCTCTACGTATGGACGGTATGCCTGCTCCTAAAAAACTGGAAGCAATAACATGGAATCTAAGGAAACCGATATTTTCACATATTGGAAACTGTGAGCAATTTGTACTATAAAGGGTTCTATTTAGTTCTGGATCTGGGATATAATAATATTGACCATAGTTTCCTCCATAAACTGTAATTTTTGCTCCAGTGCAATCTGAATTGCCCAACCGTGTACATTTAGTGTTAAACGGGCATGTAATGTTTAAACAAATCTGTGGAGTGTTTATCTGTTTCGAAACCATCAAAGTTACTGATCTGTGCTCATTAGCTGTGGAGACTATGTATGAGCCATTTATTCTGGTCCTGTTTAGATCAGTGAAATTGAGAGGCATTGCTATCATGGGTATTGTTCCTGTTTGGGGATGTAAGTGAGAACACACCCAGCAGTTACTAGCGTTGCTATGGGTTGCATCCAATTTTAACATTTGGATGAAAGGGTTATTTTTCCATGTCTCAGTTCTCACAAACAACAAAAAGAAAAGAAACATTATCATCTTTTTTTTCAAAGGATATCATCACTTCAGGATTTTCTTGCAGTGACTGGCGTGAATCCAGGTGGGCTTTCCTTCCAACTTGACAGCAGAACTGGTTGTCAAAAGCACCAAATGTGGTCCGTCAAATTTTGGTTCTAGCGGCTTTCTGACGTGTCGCTTGACCACCACCCAGTCACCTAGTTGGATTCTGTGAATACCTGAAACAGAATCTGGGTCGGGGATAGATTTATAAACACCTTCATGTATTTTATTCAATGTTCTTTGCAAAATCTGAACATATTCTAACAGATTAGAGTGAGAAGCCTGCAACTGTTGGGGAAAATATAGCCCTGTTTTGGGTGGCCCTCCAAATAAAATCTCATAGGGGGACAGCCCATGTGGTTGTTTAGGGGTAGTTCGTACAGAATATAGGGCTAATGGCAAAGCTTCCACCCATCCTTTTCCTGTATCTGCTTTAATTTTTGCACATCTGTTTTTCAAAATTCCATTAAGTCTCTCAACTTTACCACTACTTTGTGGATGATAAGGTGTATGGAAAGCTTGCTGTATGTGAAGTGCTTCCATTACCTCTTTCATTACTTCCCCAGTAAAATGGGTTCCTCTGTCACTCTCAATAGTTTCAGGAACTCCATATCTACAAACTATTTCATTCAAAATTTTCTTTGCTGTTGTTTTTGCATTTGCTTTGGCTACTGGCCAGCTCTCGGGCCATTCTGAAAAAATGTCAACACACACTAAAGCAAACTCATAGGTGCCTATTCTGGGCATCTGAATGTAGTCTATTTGAATTCTTTGGAAAGGGAAATCTGGCTTTGGAGAATGCCTTTGGGGAACATGAACAGGCCTCCCTGCATTGTACAGAGCACAAGTGAGACATGAAGCACAAAACCTGGCTGCAAATGCACTAAATCCAGGTGCTATCCAATAGCAGTCAGTAAGTGCCACCATCGTGCCCTTAGCAAGATGACTGACGCCATGTGCCAGCTGTGCTAAAACTAGGTACAAACTCCTGGGTAGACACCACCTGTTGTCAGCGCTCCACAGGCCCTGCTGATTTTGGGTAGCATTACATTTGATCCACTTATCCTTCTCTTCATCAGGGGCCTGGTTCTGCAACTGAATTAGAGTTTCTACATCCCACTGCTCTTGATGAGGGGAATCTGTCCCCGCTACCTGGGCGACCCCTACAGTGGATGTGACTCCAAATGCCATAAGGGCAGCATCCTTTGCCGCTTAATCCGCTAAAGCATTTCCTCTGGCTGTCATGTCATTTCCCCTTGCATGCCCGTTTACCTTCAAGATGGCAACTGATTTCTGAAAGGCCTCAAATAGCCGCTCTATGAGTTTTGCATGTCTCACTGGCTTCCCTGCACTAGTCAGAAAGTTCCGTGCTTTCCAGATAGGCCCAAAATTGTGGGCTATTCCAAATGCATATCTGCTGTCAGTGTAGATGTTTCCCCTTTGATTCTCTAGGAGATGACATGCTTTGACTACAGCACACAACTCCGCTTCCTGTGCTGACATCTGGGGTTTCAATGCTTCCTGATGTAAAATGGTGTCTGTAGTGGTTACAGCAAACCCTGTGTGTGGCTGACCATCATCAGTGTAAAATCTGGAACCATCTACGAATAAGTGTGTGTCACAATGTGCTAAGGGCTCATCTTTTGCTGGTGTGACAGAGGCCCTTTCTACCTCCATAAGAGCCATACAATCGTGAGAAAAACTCTCAGGTTCTACATCAGTACCATTTGTTGCATCTTCTTCATCAATTATAGGAAGAAGTGTAGCCGGATTTAAAGTAACACATCGTTTGAATGTTAAATTCGATGGAGCAAAAAGAGCAGACTGGTACTTGTCAAATCTACTGGCAGACGCATGTCTAGTATTTACTTGATTCATGATTTCCTGTACTGCATGTGGCACATACAGGATCAGAGCAGAATCTAGTACAAGCTCCGTTACTTTGTCTAGCAGCAAAATGCAGGCTGCTATGGCTCGCATACAACTGGGGGAGCCTTTGAATCACTTCCAATTCTGGTGGAAATGGCAGAGTGGAGTCCTGGATTAAAAATACTCCACAGGCAGAATTTAAAACTTCTCCTGACAGACTACTGACCACTTGGACTCCTGTAGGAGTGTAGTCTATGTTTGCTAAAATTTGGTTCAAAATGTCAGCTCCCAAAAGATTGGTAGGAACTGTGTCTGAAACTAACACTTTAGTGACAATTTCTGTTTGCTGTCCTAGCCTGAGTTTAAGTGGCTTGGACTCAACCAAATCAGTAGAGGTCCCGGTTAGGCCAACACCAGAGATAACATTTGTAGATAATAATCCTGGAGGTAAGTCCTCTATATTAAAAACACTTCGGCTTGCACCAGTATCAATTAAACAGGTTAATTCTGTTTCTCCTCCAGGATAGGGGAGTTCTTGTAAAAATACTTTTACTCTGGCCTCGGGACCATTGTCTCCCCTATTTAACATGATTGATACTGGCATACAATTTTCCTATGCCTGATCCACTGCTTTTGGCAGAGAACTGGGATCAGCATGAGGGGCCTCTAAGCTCTTTTCTAGTCTACGGTCAGGAAGATGGCAGAATTTGGCTATGTGTCCTTCCCCATCACAATTGTAGCATATAATTGGTCCCCGATTGCCATGATTTCTGAAATTGCCTTTGTCTCTTCCTCTTCCTTTTCCTCTCTGCTTCTCCATGTACATTACCTTGGGTTTGCTGTCTTTTTGGTTAATCCTGTTTTCTATGGACAACAGGATAGGCAGGACGTCTCGAATAGACATATTGCCTGCCTCAGGCCTTGCTGTGAACAACTTTTCTTTCAACTGGGGTATTAAACCATCAAGAAACCTTTGTTTCACCAGTTGTGTAGATGGACTTGCAGTTTCTCCCGCCTTCTCTTCCTCTATTTTAATGCCTGCTTCCTCAGCCATATCACTTAACCGCCTCCAATAAGCTCCTGCTGCTTCCTCTTTCCCTTGCTTAGCATTCATAAATTCAGCATGTCTGGTTTGTCCATATATTTGGGGCAATTTTTCCTTCAATTTCTCACAAACCTCCCGTCCACTAACCATCTTACCTAGATTTTTGACGTCTACGCCACATTGTTTAAGTATATAGCCAGACATGTTGCTTCCCACTGCTTTAATAAGAAGCTGATGAATGTCAGTAGCAGAAGCCTCATATGCTTCCTGTGCAGCACTAAGTTTGTTTGCAAACCCAATTGGATTCTTTCTAGGATCTCCCAATCCCTCTAATATGGCTCTCATATCTTGGGGACTAAAAGGTACATGCCATTTAATTTGAGACTTACTGTCAACAGCATCACCTTCAAAAACTAATTGGGTTCTGACAGGATAAACTGCAACAGATTTCTCTATGCCAGGGTCAGAAGGGCTGGCATCTCCCTTCCTTCTCTCTTCATCTTGCTGCCACAATTTGGAAATTATGGTTTGCTCTGGAAGTTCAGACTCTATCTCTCTTTCTCTGGCCAAAGCCTTAAGTTCAGAGAGATCTAGGTTTGCATATGTGCCTTTTGATTTATGCCAATCATCTGTTTGTAGGATACGAGCCAAATCCCTCTTTGTAGGTTGATATGGGGCTGTTAAACCTCTGCTCTCTACTATATTGCATAGCTCATCTTTTGTGTGTTCCATGTAATCTAATTCTTTTGCTTTTGTGCGTGGATCCCTTAAAGCCAAACTGGCAGCCACATAAGGTGGGGGGTCCTCCTCTACAGAGTCTTCTGGCCAAACGTAGTAAATTTGGGCAGTACTTTTATTAAATATCTCCGTCAAGCCAGTTTGATTTGCTACTTTAGCTTCTGTCTCCCATGTGCAAGCTATTCTCCACGTTCCTTCACTGCACAGTAGTGGGCCATAATCGTGCAGAAGAGTTTGCCATACTTTTAAATCAAAAGTCCCTTCAGATTTTAAAGGTTTAGCTGTTCCCTTTGTCCATTCTACCCATTTATCTAGGGGCTCAGTATAGGCAGAACCGTACCTTCGGTTCATATATACTCTAGCGCTCATCTTGCGCTGGGCATTTTCTGAAGGCCTCTCTCCCTTCATTCCCTTAATTAATTTAATGCCCATAATGACTGGCCAGTCTTCTCTCTTCTCTACTTGTGCCTATACCCTCTTGCCTCTAAAACAAATAGTACAGCAAATCTGCAGATTTACAAGAATAGTCTCCACTTATCTACGTGGATAGAAGGGGTTTATGACAATAGACAAAACACTCATTAAGAGACCCTCCTCGTCTCTTCTCTTCTCTGTGAGTTTTATCTGACCCTACCATGCGCCTCTGACCCAGGTCGCCCACAAGGAGTCAACGCAGGGAACTGCAGAGGATTTTCCCTATCCACACACAGTCCAACCCGTGAAGGGGGACACAAACACATTCACACACACACGTTACCCAACCAGAAAGGTCCGAGAGTGGTCTGGTTCCCTTGAGAACCGACAGATAGGATACATAGGAAAAGGCAGAAATATAGCAAGCTTAAGGGCAGCTTACCTAGCCGGCATTTGAGGTCTGCGTTTCCCGATGATCCCGATCGAATCGCGGTTCCTTCTGGAGACTCTGCCAAACTCCTGTTATGGCTCGCCAAGACTGATATGACTGATTTCTGATTGGGACTCTAAAACAAAGTTAATACTGCAGCTGCAGGAACAGATTCACAGGACTCAATCACTGTGTTTAAAATGTCCGTTCAGTGAAAAATTTATTATTACATGTTATTTTATACATAGATAAGAAAGGGGTGGTGTGAGATGTTATTAAAAACTAACAAATAGCAATATGTTATTAAAAGCTAACAAATAGAAATATATTATTAAAAACTAGCGAATAAAACAATTGCAAAAGTAAAACCTTGAAAAGGGAGGGGGGAGTAGAGAGCGTTTAATAGGAGAAGTGTCTGTGTGTTAGGTGAAGGTTACAGAACACATTTCAACAGTGAGAACAAAATGGATTCTCTTGTGCTTAAATGAACAGTACAATGAATGTCCATGTCACATTGCAACTTCCTAAGGGTGTCCTCGCCCTGTGGAGAA